>NC_074703.1:22595308-22745308 GCF_029448725.1 Salvelinus fontinalis | reverse complement strand
TCTCTGACACGCCGCGTCTATCAATCAGCGTCTTGCCTGCCTGCGGTGGATGGAGGCTGGGAAGTGGAGGAAGGCTGGGAGGGAGAGAGGAGGAAAGGAGCTATGGCTCTGGAGGCGCTATCACCACACCGCTCTGACTACAGGAGAGTTGTGTGTGACTAAGGTGGGAAGTGAGATGAGCACAAGCCCCATAGATAAAGATGTACACACACACACAACAGTGAACACATCTGCAGGCATAGACACAAGCAGTCACAGATGGTCACACACAAACGAGCACGCACACACACACACACACACACACACACACACACACACACACACACACACACACACACACACACACACACACACACACACACACACACACACACACACACACACACACACACACACACACACACACACACAGTGGTGGGAAAAAAACATGAAATATATTTGTTTCAGACCACTACCTGGCTGACTAAACCCGTGCTTCCATAAACAAAAGCTCTTTTTCACCGGCATCCTATAACACGCTTATAGGAATAACCTCCTAGCGTGAAAAAAGTCATACTTCTTTAGTTTCATTCTTTTCCTCCCCTTTCCAAAGGGCTAATCTACATCTTTCATTGAATCAAGAATGGAAATTCCGAAGAAATGCTTCTTTTTCAATTTCATGCTGAAGTAGCTCAAGTTAGTGGATGTAATTTCTCCTAACAAGAAAATGTATCACTGTGTCGCTCACTTAGTGTGTCCATGTGAGAAGCGGGGGCTTTTTGCATTTTCTATTTTTTTGGGAGGCTTTGATAAATGTGCCAAAAGCATGATCACTCCCTCCACAGCACTCCAGACAAGGCCGGCACAATTACACTGGTTATTAAAAAAAAACTCTGACTTGAATCTACATCAAAAAGAAACTACAGATAATTTATAGCGAAGGAAGGAGCTACTGCATAGAAATCAAGCGGAAGGGGGGATGATTTCCTACTGTAAGAGTGTCAATCCTCAACATTGTTCAGATGATCATACATTGTATATCATTGATGTTATTGAACCTATAGCGCAGTTAAAGTTCGTACAGGAAGTGATACACACGCTGCTATGTTGAAGTCTGAAATGTAGGAAATCAACTGTGGAAATGTCGATGATAAAAACATGTACCAAATAAGCAACATTTCTGCACTCTAACGACATTGACAAAAGCCCATACCTCGTTTGGGGTAAAAAATGTGACATTTGTGCAAATTACGATGATCATTTTCATAGGGAATTGGATGATGAAGTCCAAAACAGGTGAAAGTGAACGCATAAAGCAGCAATACCACCGAAACAATCCCACGCATGGCCAAGTCACTCAGCTAATGTATATTTATCATGTAAACTTCTGATAAATGCATATGCAGAAACAATCAAATCTTCCCATTTTCATTGGTGCCTCGTGCACAAAGACTCAAGCGTGAAACCCAATATCAGCTTAGTGTCAACTCGAGCTAGAAGCGCCACTACGCATACCACAAAGCATGTACTGCATATGCTCATAGCCTTCCCTTATCAGGCTGAAACAACGAAGCAGATTTCCACTGCTATCACTGATCAATTCAACCCAAGTTAAGTTGTCCCAGTGCGGGTACATAACCAGTGGTTAGGGCCTTGATGAGGACTGGCAGGCTGCAGGGGATGGGGAACAGAGAACTGCTTCATTTAGAGGGTCTGCCTGGTCTGCAAGGCTGGGGTCCTTTGCTGTAGGTCTTCTACTCTTACCTCCACATGCCCTCCCTTAAACCGGGGTGAGGCCAGACGAGAGGAGACGGGAGAGACACCCAGAATGGCTGATGGAGTGATGAAGACGTCCGGGCCAGAATGACAGGAGAGGAAATGGAACGGGAACGTCTGCGGCTAAGGCCTCTGGACCAATAAGGGGAGCTTCAACCCAGAGCCCGCTAGTGAGAAAGGCAGACCGTAAAGCCAGAGCTAAGTGACATGTATGTCTGTTTGAAAAAGCCTCTTGTGTATTTGGCGAGGTGAGGCCCGGGCTTATTTACTGCGTTTGTTAGAAAGGCCTGAAGAGGAGAAGAGCAGGCGGCTGAGAGAGGAAAAAGGCCCCTACTACATATGTATACAATGTTAGTCGGGAGGCTGTGGGTGGAGGATGAGCATCCCTTCCCAGGCTTATAGCCACAGCTTTCAGGGGGGAATAGGCCATTCACATATTCAGGAGGAAGATTCTGTTTGGAGTCAGAACACCTGATAGTGTTCGTGCATAAAAAGCAGCGACTGCTAGCTGACTTCAGGTGTTTGGGTCAATGGACCGTGGAAACAGTTGGGGTTAAGAAAAGGACTAAGGACCGCGGACACTGGAGCTACCTACTTCTAGTCATCCCATTTAATCAGGTTTTAATATTTGTTCCAGGAGGGGAGGAAAAACAACAACTGCGAGGCAGGCGTTTCGGACGCTGATTTGTGACTATTCACGGCGAAAGCGGAGAGGAACTGTAATACTAGACATGCTTGTTAAATTCACAACGCTCCAAAGCTGCCTTCTAGCAAATGCTGCCTCTTGGTTGTCGGCTTAAGACGTAGGGCATATGCATATGTGTTATATTTAAGCTCTGTTAAATGGATAGCGGTGTCGCAGGCTATCAAACGTCTAAGCCACTTGCTTTGGGGAATCGCGTGCGTAAGGCAAGCAGCAACGCATTCGTCTCTGCATCTGCATCTTTAAGGATGTTTTTTACTTCCTTCCCCCAGCAAACTCTACATCACGAAGCCAGGCATTATGTAAGCGCCTTCAGTGACTGGCCCCTCCACCTCGCCGTATTAACGACCTGCTAGTCTATTGTTAGTCAATGACAGGGGAGTGGCGACAAACAATGACAGAATGCCTGTTTCAATACAATTATTGTTAAGGGGGGGAAAAAATCTGAGATGCATTCTTAGAGAGAGAAGAAAAAAACCATCTGCAAATAAATGATTGTTGGGCATTGAGCTGGAGCAATAGCCGGGGGCTTACGGATCCAGGACTATGGATCGAGCACTATTTATTTCCCGGTCGTAGGGAGCGGAGCAGGGCGGTTTAGGAGGCATAAAAGGAAATGAGTTGTGAAGTGGCCATTGATCCTGACCTGCACTGGCTGGCTGGGTCTTATTTATAAAGAGAGGTTAACCCTGGCTCTAATCACTGGCTCTAACCCACAGCAGTCCTAGCAGCACTCTAGCACTATGGAGTGAATGCTGTACTACTACTACATTGGATGTAGCCTACAGTAACTCTCATCTTGCTAATGCTAAGTACCATAACATCCCATAATAATATGGCACCTTCAGAAATATAATGCTAACTATTTTCTGGACCTCATCACCACATGTTCTCTGAGAGAGTGGCAGCTCGTCATGAGTGTGTGTGTGTGTGTGTGTGTGTGTGTGTGGGGGGGGGGGGGGGGGGGGGGGGGGCAGCGATACCGTCGGTGACACGGTGGACACACTCTCCTGCCGCCAGGTCCCCCCTCCTCCTCCCCCTAGCCTGCTGTGTTCCACCTGTGATGCATCTCAACCCACACAGAGCTCACACACGCACCGCTCACACACCACTCCCATCACAATTGCACCCAGCTGCTCAAGCATAAAATGCTCATAAGTGTTTGTTTCCAGCAGATTTCTCTCCTCTCCCTTTCTCTCTCTCTCTCTCTCTCTCTCTCTCCTATCTCCCGCTCCACCATCCCCATTTCTCTCTCTATCTTCCTCGTCTCTCTTTTCAAAGCCTTGCAGCTTGACATTTCCGTGGGTCTCAGGAGACCGGGACGTGAAATGGAGTTACTGCGGGAGCCACACTGTAAATTCCACGAAGCCACATGTAACGTGTCTTAAACACAGATGGACACTCCAGGTTTAAAGCGGGGAAAAAGAGGAGGAAGCGAGGGGTGACTAGAAAGATAACGGAATAATACTCCTGTTTTGTCTGGGGAGGGGAGCAAACAGCAGCAACGTTGTCCTGTCTGTCATTCACATCCTATATCTTGAGTGTCATCGACATAGAGGGGAGAGGGACGGACCTATATGTCAGGCTGTATGTGCAGTACTCAAGGGACCGTCTGGGAGATAGTAGTGAAATGTTAGAAATGAAATGTACAGCTATAGCCACTATAAATAAGTGGGGCATGGAGCAGGGAGGCAGGGGCCACCCTTCGACTGTGGAAACAGTGATGGAGAGAAAAAAAAGAAATACGTAAGACATAAACTGTGGGTTCCTGTCACTTTCTGCCTTTCAAACCGACACTCTTATCTCCATTTAGAACGATGACTACACATACAGTAGCCTTCTCTTTCCAACTGTCCATATTTCAAGAAGAAAGCCTTTATCATAACCTGACTGAAAGCATAGTGTAGTCTATAGTAGGCTGATGGTGAGGTGTGTTATTTACACACTCGAGTCGGGCCAGTCTTGGCCTGTAAAGATAAACCTAATGAGGTTCTTTGTGTAAGAGTGCAAATGAGAGTCACCTCCCTCACCGGGCTCCAGAGGGGAGAGAACCAGGGTGATTAGGCCTTTCAATTATGCTCAAGGGCAATGCCCAGATTTGCATCTGAGGGGGGAGAATTCGTCTTTTTGTTTGTCCTGATGAGCTGGGATGGAGCAGATATATACAGCATCCAATCACAGTGACTTTTTAAGGTAGCACTGCCACCTTGCCACTATAGGCAAAGCCCCAGAATATGGACTGTGAGGAAAACAGAAGCCCTGGCAAGCTGTTGTGTACAAGGGTCTCGAGCATGCATCCTCCTGACTGACAGTAATTAAAACTCCCAGTGGCCCCCTGCACACCTGATACACACACACACACACACACACACACACACACACACACACACACACACACACACACACACACACACACACACACACACACACACACACACACACACACACACACACACACACACACACACACACAAACACACACACACACACACACACACAAACACACACACACACACACACACACACACACACACACACACACACACACACACACACACACACACACACACACACACACACAGAGAGAGAGAGAGAGGTGTTAGATGCTGATGGGGGAGCTCTCTGTCATTAGTATTGTGGCAGGAGACGGAGAGTGTTTACTTGTGAAAACCAACAAGCCGAGGCCAGACACACTAAGTGGCTGTTTAAACTCTGTTCTCAGTAAGGAACGTGTTGACGTTCCCATAATGTATATAACACACATACGCATGTTCACAAACACAGCAGCACTGGAACAGCAGACGGAACCACAGATGTGAAAAGACATCTTGTGTTGTTTTGTGTCATGGGATTTTTTATTTATTTTTTATTATTATTATTATTATTTTTTTTACAATTGGTCAAATAAACATTTCACAAATATGGAAATGCACAACTTTAAATAGCTCAAACAAGAGTGATTTATCTCAATAAAGCCATTAAATCCATTGAGAAAGGTTGGAATCCTTTCCTTCGCAGAGCGTCAGGTACTGGTGACAGATAAACTGGTATGGGACTGCCAGGGATATAAGAGCTGAGATGAATGGATCTGGCCTCCGTACATAACAGGACAGTTCATCTGAATAAAATAAATATTCAGTCATCCATTCTCCTGATAAGGGCCATATAGATTATAGGCCACTGTAATCAACTAACCGCTCCGTTAAAGTACATTATGGTATGGATCTAGCAGATCAATGCAGAGCACCATGTATACTCGTTTTTATCACATATTAATACATTTGTACGGCCGCAGCCTTATAGATTGATTTAATTAAAGGGGGAAAAAAACATGAAATCATTTCTGAGTGCTTTTATCATCATGGTTTTGCATAGTAATTAGGCTGTATGTAACATGTATCAGTGTGTGGCTACCTGGGCCTAACTGGCAAATTGCAATCAGATACACAGGACATCTAATCTACAATCTGAAATCAAATTAGGCCTATTTAGAGGAGACCTTGGGAATATGGTGATGAGAGGATGACATAATGTGTGCTTGAAATTCAATTGTGACACGGACGTATTTATTATTCAGGAAGGCCTACTACGTGGCAATGACTGTAACCTTAGCGATCCACCTGTTTAGTGAAATGTCTTTTAATCCCTTCATATTAATGCAAACGCAAGCATGGAAATCACCTGAAGGCTATCTTGTTTTTTGATCGGGGAAGAAAAGTAAAAAAAAAAAAAATTATGTACACACGTAAATCCCAATTTTTTTTCTCTCCCCTTCTTTTGGCCCAAAAAAGTTAAAAAGCTCTCGTGTACATGCTGATTTGCGTCCTTCAAGGAAATCAACACGCTGAAATGGCATCTTTCTAATTATAGCTGGAGGTGGTGTGTTGCGATGACTGTGGAACAGCTGAACCCAACGGGACAGTGGAGAATTCATCCGTGCTTATTAACCATCCTCTCTAGCACCATGATGAGAGAGGAGAGATTCTATCAGCTCCCTTTATGCCCACTGGAACACTCAATGTCATTCCAAATACTGTATGTCAGAAAATTAAACTCAGGCTCTCTTCAAAGTGCTGGAATACACTTAGATAAGCATTTGCATGTACATACACTATAGTACAATCCATGCTGTAAGTATGGATAAAAATCAGCGCATACCTAAATCACGTTAAAACACACACACACACACACACACACACACACACACACACACACACACACACACACACACACACACACACACACACACACACACACACACACACAACAACCCTTTATACCAATCCACTAACCACTCATAAACAACTGTAAGCTTATGCTAACCAAGGTAGAGGTATCCTCTCCATACAGACAGACCAGACCAGAGGGAGAGCGATGTGAGCCCAGCGCCCAGAACAGGAAGTGTGTGAAGTTAACAGCACAGGGACTCTGTTTAAAAAGCCTCGGGAGACCTGTTAGCTGGACCACTCATTTCAATGTGTCTGTCTCTCCACAGAAATAAAGCTGCTCTTTACAGGAGAAGATTGTCACATCCCTCCACATTTCCCCTTCACAATGTGTCCGTCTCAACGACTTAACTAGATACTTTATGCTTACGTTGCTCTTTCCCTCCGTGGCTCTCTTTTATGGCTTCGACTTCCTTTGTCAGTAAATGAGTTTCTGACTAAAGTTAGAAGATCTGTTCTCGTTGCCTTAGGTGTGCGTTTTAGATTTAAGCGATTTAAGTGTTCGTAAAAAAGTTGTCCTTGTGAAATAATAACATAATACATCATTATAATATAATAATCATATATTTTAAAAATATATAATAGTAAGTATGTAAAATGGCAGTGAAATAAAAAAAAAAAAATAGATGACTTATTATTTCTACTATTTTGACTTATTTGTAATAAATGTGTCCCAGCACCTCCACTCCACCACACTCCCGAGACTAGTGAATTAGAGCAGAGAGATTTCCAGCCCTGTGCACACAGGTTCCTATAGTACGATATAGGCCTATGGTGAGATATACAGTGAGTATGTATCTGCAGTCCTCCACAGTAGGACAGTTTATAACATAAAAGAATAATGAGAGAAGGAGAGAACTGACCCCAATCAGCCGTCTGCAGGGAGAGAGACAGGCAGTGTGATGATGAATAGGAGGTGAGGCGATGGTGTCGTGATGCTGTTGTAATCACCAGCTGGAGCATCGGGGGTGGTGCAGGGCTGGGGCAGGGGGTTAGGCGGGGTGTAGGAGGGCCGGGGGAGGACTGCAGGACATGCTTCATTCTGCTACACTGGCTGCACCCCCCCCCACCAATCCGACACACACACACGCACGCACGCACGCACGCACGCACGCACAGGCACGACTTAACCACAGGGCTTCAGCTGCCTCCATCAGCATGTGTGTACACACACACTAATATGGACACACACAGACACAAACTCACACATGTAAAAAAAAAAATAGAAACATCCTCAAAGCAACACAAAAATAACACAGTTACAATTAGACAACACACACAAACACACACTCGCAGGGTTCCATACACCGAAGCATCACGCATAGTTCCAAACCCGCGGGGAGGGGCCCCCTAAGCACAGCCCGACCTCTACCGCTGCTCTTTTGGCAAACTGTCAAAGCCATCATTCTCCATGAAAAGACATGAGCACTTGACTCCTCTCCCCAACAGTGTCTGACTCTCACAGCTCCCACACAACAGCCCCAGTCACATCTAAATATCCCACAGCAATCAATAAAATCAACAGAACATTTTATAAAAACACACTAAACATTGACACAAAAAAATGTATGAATTCTTGGTTAATTCCACATGCCAGATGAGAGACCGCAGTCAGAACAGAGAGCATGCAGAAGTGTGCCCCGGTCAAAGGTTTGCCTCCAGGGGCTGTGGCAGAGTAGAGTGGACGGCTATAGGACCGAGTTAGGAGGCCCTCTGGTGGCTACAGCTGAGCCACGGCGCTCAAACCCACACACAGGGCGCACACACACACACAACGGCAGCGCCAGCCGGCTTTGTACGTCGCTCCCTCTCTCACACACACACTCACATGGCCTCAGCTGAAGTGTGCTCTCAACACACAAATATCAACAAAAACACACTAAAACACCAGCAACACCTACACAACCTCTAGACAAGTAGTCCTCAACAGCAACATGTCAAAATCAAACACATAAATGCCCAACCACACAATAAACAACTATCAATAAAAACAGTCATAAACACACAAAAAAAATCCCTAAAATAAAAACACAACCTTATTTCTATACTAAATAAACAGTGTCATCTCCAAAAAAAAAAGCGTGCCTCTCCTATCAGTATAAGCCCTGTGCTAGCAGTTAGAGCATTGTGATGTGCAGGAGAAACACAACTTACCTGCTGTTGTTGGAGATGCAGCAGCTCGACTGTGCTTACTTCGCTGCTCGTGTCACCGCTTGATCTTCCATCTCTACTGCCAGCATCTAATTGGCTGCATAGGCTGCTCAGGCTGCTCATTCCATTTTGACTCATTGAACTGTTGCTTATTGTCTCTGTGGCCGACTCCTGCATCATGACTTAAAACCTAGAAGTGATCAAGAGGCACCAGTTAAGGCTCTTGTTACAACCCTTTTCCTCTCTTTTCATTTTTCCCCCCTCTTTTTTGGGGGGGTGTTTTTTTTTCTTTAAAGCTTCCATTATTACCTCTGCAAATGAAAGCATTTAAGAGGGGGAGGGGGGTGATGCAGGAGGAATTATGCATTCATTGTGTAAATGAAGCAATACAAAGAGATGCGTGTCTTCTCGGTCTCTTTGTAAAGGAGGTGTAGAGTCTAAACGTGATAGGTGTTTTAATCACTATAATTTAGGCACAAATAGGGCCTCTGCTGCACTACGTCCATGTTGGGAATAGGTGTGTATCGGACAAATTTAATAAAAAAAAATTAATAAAAAAAATACTTTTTATAACGGACATATAAAAATATATACAAATACACACACAGTCAGACACACACATGTCCACACATGCACACTTATTTTTTTTGTTGTTGTCATGCTCACTCACTCCTTGATATACCCTCACCCTGTCTAGGCACACACAGACCCTCCTAAACTATTCCCCGTCTTGATTCTGTCAGGATTTTAGTGCGAGTCTCGCATGAACAAAGTTGCTTAATGACGCACAGCTAATCATGCAAAATTAAAATGTGGTAGAGGAGGAGCAGGAGGAGGTGGGAGGGGAGGTCCAAATCACATGGTATCACCCGGTGATAAATGATATAATAGGCTTCTTCTCCCTGAGCTGTGTCTAAATAAAATGTGCCTCCGAGGCTTCCATAGAGAAAAAGCTCATATGTCACATATTGGCTCAATTTTTTTCTCTTTCTTTTTTAATCAAACCTCAAATATTCATTTATTTTGGTGACATTTAAAACATTTACTGCTGTTCTCCACGGGACACAATTAAACTGGTCCATGGGCAAATAAATGTAAGATATTGAACTAATTTCACCAGCATCTATTAGATATGAAAAGCTGAGACGAAGGAGAGAAAAGAAGCAGAAAAAAATATCACGAATATCACTAATGATTATGCTAAAAACAGCATAAATTATGCATATTACCTCCTCTCCTGTAATCCATTTAAAAAAATATATATAATTTCCCCTGCATAAATGCTCTGTACCTTGGTAGGAGCAATGAGGAGTCCTGCCCAGGATCAGTGAAAATCCTCACAATAAATAAAATAAGTCGAATCACAGTGACTGGCCCAACACAACACACTGTTCGAGGTGTGTTTTGCATCTCTAATACCACTCTGATGGGGCTTCTCTATTTGGCAGCCTCTCCATAATTAGCATATTCATTAAGGTAGTACCTAATAATTCAAATGTATAATTTTGGGTGATTCATATTTCAGTTTCCCTTCAATAAAACATCATGTCTATACCATTAATATAGTCTGTATGCAATAATGATATTTCAAATCGTTATGTATGGTTATTCATATTCAAATAATATCCCTTCTTATATCTGTGGTGGTACAGTACAGCCCTCCTCCCTTCTGAAATGAAATACACCAATTGTGTCACATGCATAGGCTGAGCAATTAATACTAAGTTTTGATTCAAAGCATCCTGTACCATGACTGATTATGAACTGAGAGATAATGCTGATAATGAAATGCTAAACACACTCACTCACTCACATATATACATGCATGTCCGTGCACAAACGTACGTGCTCATGCACAGTGCACACACATGCACAGACACAAGCATGCACAAGCACATAAACAAAACACACACACACACACACACACACACACACACACACACACACACACACACACACACACACACTACACATTGACCTTAGTAGGGATACTCAAACAGCACCTAATGATTCCTCATTAACTAACATGTCTCCCTCTTCATCATGCAGCAAACACACAACACTAGCCATCTCTATCTGGTGGGAATATAGATTTCCTCTGTTATACTGTCAATTATGGGACACATACAGGTTACAATGCCCCCAATCTGACTACCGAGGTGGCACGATGGGGTGTCATTTGAGATTTGACCATAGACTTGTATGCCACTCTGCAGTGTCTCTTTCTTGAGTCGAAACACAGATCCCATCTCCATGTATGATGCAATGAGCTCCAAAAGTATTGGGACAGTGACTTTTGTTGTGTTTTTGGCTCTGTACTCCCAGCACTTTGGATTTGAAACGATACAATGACTATGTGGTTAAAGTGCAGACTGTCAGATTTCATTTGAGGGTATTTTCATCCATATCGGGTGAACTGTTTAGAAATTACAGCACTTTTGGAAAAATCGTCCCCCAATTTTAGGGAACCAAAAGCATTGGAACAAATTCACTTATATGTGTATTAAAGTAGTCGAAAGTTGGTCCCATATTCCTAACACACAATGATTACATCAAGCATGTGGGACGCTACTTGTTTTGGTTGTGTTTCAGATTATTTTGTGCCCAAAAGAAATGAATGGTAAATCATGTATTGTGTCATTTTGGAGTCACTTTTATTGTAAATAAGAATAGAATATGTTTCTAAACACATCTACATGAATGTGGATGCTGACCATGATTACAGATAGTCCTGGATGAATCGTGAATAACGATGAGAGGTAAGCATGTCTTGGGGGTACGATATTTGTGCGTCACTGTATCATTTAAAATTCAAAGTACTGGAGTACAGAGCCAAACACCAAATAATGTGTCACTGTCCCAACACTTTTGGAGCTCACTGTATATGAAACAGCAGCACTCTGGTCTTCAAGAGCCTGATAACTATTTCAGACACCAAACGTGACCGCCAACTCGGACGCCAATTCGTTATCAATTCACAGTTCAGGTAACAAAACAGATTCTGCTTCTAACATAACCGCATTCTCACATCAGTAAATGCCATTAGGATGACTGGGCCAGGCTGTGTAACTGTGTGATGAGGGGCAGACCCAGCCACAAAGCCAGCTAACAGCAGACAGTCTTTAAAGGATGTCCAGGGTGCAGGATAAACAGGATACAGGCAGAACAAACAGGAGTTACACAGAGCAGGGTGACAGCTGCTCCGGCCACAGTAAATAAGCAGTGAACAAGACGTGCTTATGAACAAACACCCCCTGTTAAAACAGGACACAGCTACATTAGTGGTGAGAGAGAGACAGAGGGAGGGAGAGAAGGAGGGGGGGGGGGGCAGCGAGAGACAGAAAAGGAGAGAGCCTGAGAGGGGGGCAGAGAGAAGAAGAGAGCATGATAAATAAAGAGAGAAAGAGAGAGAGAGAGAGAGAGAAAGAATCTGTACAGATTTGTACATCGTTACAACACTGTATATATACATTATATGACATTTGTAATGTCTTTATTCTTTTGGAACTTCTGTGAGTGTAATGTTTACTGTTAATTTTTATTGTTTATTTCACGTTTGTATATTATCTACTTCACTTGTGTTTCCCATGCCAATAAATAAAGAGAGAGAGAGAGAGAGAGAGAGAGAGAGAGACACAGCGAGAGAGAGAGAGAGAGAGAGAGAGAGAGAGAGAGAGAGAGAGAGAGAGAGAGAGAGGGAGAGAGGGAGAGAGAGAGAGAGGGAAAGAGAGAGACACAGAAAGAGAGACACAGAGAGAGAGAGAGAGAGAGAGAGAGAGAGAGAGAGAGAGAGAGAGGAGAAGGACATAGTGAGAGGGTAAGACCAGCATAATGTGTGACACCCAAACCAGTGATGAATCTCAGCCCAAGAAACACAAAGCAGCAGCCGAGATCAGGCGACTAATAAGTATTCAAATTAGGCATACATTTTACATGCCCAATGTTTAAAATATTCAGAGAAACACTGCCCGATTGCCTTTACTAGGGTTTTATGAACATTCTAATGGATATTTTTTGGGGAAGGGCGATGGATGCGAGGAAAACTTGAAGATATATGAGGGAAAAATAAGGATATTTTAATGACATGTTAATACAATGAGAAGCATTACCTAACTCAACTTAAAATGGGGGATTTTTAAATGAAACCAATTAGATGTTTATTAACCCACAAGACAGGTTCAATTTACTATATGTAATTCACTTGAAAATTATTTGTAAATATTTAAAAATACAGAAATTTGGTTAAAGAAACCTCTCTCACCAATCAAATGTTGCTTAAACGAGAAAGAAGGGAGAATCATATTGCCACTTAAATCAAGGAAATGCAAAATATTAATACAATATCCATCTTAATCATGACAACGGTATAATTTCTCCCTCCTCCACAAAAATCTCTGCATGTGTCTAACCGATGATAATGACAATGCAGATATATGCTAATCATATTCCGAGAGATCAGATGGTGCTTTAACCTTAATGACAGCGGTGAGACAAATTAATTAGCCATCTAAAGGCAGCATTCAAATCTGCCAATTAGAATGTCAATTAGATCCACCCTGGCTGCAGACCACAGAGAGAGGATCTGACTGTGGCGGTGACTGGGTGACTGACAGAGTGTCAGGGCTCACTGTACACATTGAGAGAGATGGATGGTGACAACGCATGGCACCTGAGGGTATGTGTGTATTGGTGTGTGTGTCGTGTGTGTGTGTGACACGCTTCCGTGTGTGTGTGTGTGTGTGTGTGTGTGTGTGTGTGTGTGTGTGTGTGTGTGTGTGTGTGTGTGTGTGTGTGTGTGTGTGTGTGTGTGCGTGTGCGTGCATTGGGCGTACATGTGTGTATGTCCATCGCAGGTCTTCCTCCATGTTCTACACCCCTCGGGGGTACCAACCAGTCCGCCTTGGGATCAGCTTGTCCTAGAAACAACAGGGCCGGAAGCATCCAGCCCTCCACCCTTAGTAACAATATTTACTTGACTAGCGCTATCCAGAGTCTATGGGCTATGGTGGAGTTGAACAGTGCATGAGTGAGTGAATAAGGCTCAGGGACGTCTGCCTTGTCTGTGTGCTTGACATCCCTTAAATTGGTAGTGTCCTGCATTTTAACACACCAGCTATTTGACGCCATTTCCTCAAGCCATAGTCTTCCAATGAGGAGTACCAGACCACATATTATATGAATCAGTTACACAGACACAGACTGTTATTGCCAGCGTAATTCACTGGTAATACTATAGGTGCACAGCTAGGGAGGGAAAATAATAGTCATACAAAGTGTTTAAGGGGAGATAGTGAGAGAAAACGGAACTCTTTATTTTATCCGTCTGCGGGTCAAAGATCACGGATGACTTCAACGTTCCTATTACGGGGTCTGATAGAATGAGAATCATTTCAGATACAGTGCGAGAGACACACTATTTGCGAATGTTTAAAGTCACTTCTCTTTGTGTCTAATTCCCCCTGTAACGGTACCTTGCTTGCTATTCCTCTCCGGCTGAGTAAATGTTTGCTCATGAATCTTACGCCGTGCAAATCTGTCTTTTCCATCAGGTGAAGAATACCAGACAGAATCCTGACAACGCATTCAGGTCTGAGATTTTGTGAATTTGTAGTGAGACTACTGATGTGGGAAGACAGAGACAAATCACACACACACACACACACACACACACACACACACACACACACACACACACACACACACACACACACACACACACACACACACACACACACACACACACACACACACACACACACACACACACACACACACACACACACCTTTCTCTAACAGCACCTAATGTTTCCTCATTAACTAACATGTCTCCCTCTTCATCATGTACCAAACACACAACACTGGCCATCTATCTAGATGTACTGTGTTATACTGTCCCCTATTTGACACATAAAGGTCTCTATCTGCCCCAAAATTGAACTGAGGTGGCAGGGTGTCACATATGCTGCATGTTCAGCTATACAGTGCATGTTCCCTATATAGTGCACTGCTTCGTAGTGCACTATAGGGGAAAGTGTGTAATTTGAGATTTGTCCAGGATTCAAATAGCCTGAGTGTTCAGGATTCCACTCTGCAGTGTCTTTCTGCATTCAGGAACACAGATCCATTCTCACTGGGCCTGCATGATACTGTATATGAAACAGCACTCCAGTCTGAAGAAGCCTGATGACTATTTCAGAAACCAAACGGGACCACTAACTCTGTGATCCAAGAAGTCTATTCATTATCAGTTCACAGTTCAGGTAGTAGGAATTCTTACATTCACTGGAAAAAAATAATACAAAAATTACATTTCACCGTCTGTTGGCTCCTTCAGTTCAGACCAAGTCATGATATGGATACCACTTAAAATAATCACAAATTCTGTGCTCCAGTGAAATTAATTAATCATTGCCATAAGTTACAACCCATTCAAAATAAAGAAGTGCCGGGCCCTGGCTATGCTCAAATATTTAACACTTAAGATTGCTTAATAAATCAAAATGCCAGATATCACCCACTTAAAGCACTGGCTTTGAGCTGGTACTTACAACACGATAACGCCAATCCTGAGTTGAAATACCAATCTAAAAAAAGAAATAAAACAAGTTTTATTTCATTTGAACGTTACCACTCAGCTCGTTGCTTACATCAACCCTAAAATTATGACCGAGATGATTGTTTGTACTTGAGGTGCAATTCGCAAGCGAAGCTCTCGCTCCTCGCAGCCCTAAGGAAGTCACCGTGGTTTATTGCTACCTCTCCCGGAGCCCTAAGCAGTGAGACACGATCAGGGAGAGAACAGCCACTGCTGAAGTTCTGTTCAACACAGCTACACTATTGGAGATGAAGTATAGCCAAGCCAGAGCAGACCTACCCGCTTCCGAAAACAAACGCTTCATTTTTGGCACTGAAGGGACACCATAAAGAGCATTAATGACTATTTCTAAAAACCTGTGGATAATAGTAAGGGTTTATCTTTCAGATAAAGGGATTTCAAAGTGACTTACAACGGAACGAGAAGATGAGATTGCTTTAGGGGGAGAAATCATATTTACAAAATCAGGGGTTGGAAAAAAATGAAAAAGGGATGAATATGAAGGAATAATAGACTTATCTTTTTTAGGATTAACACTATTCTCTGAAACGGTATCACACGTCATTATCGGCAGCACAATGAGACCATGCTCAGAAAACCTCAGTCATATTTCAATTCATCATTTTAGCTGACAAGAAATAGTCGTTCCCAGTCATTCTGTGGAGAGATTGTTCCGAACTTAATTCTGTTCTGTTTACATTAAGAAGACGAGACAGAAAGAAGGGGAGAGTACGCAAGTGTGTGTGTGTGTGTGTGTGTGTGTGTGTGTGTGTGTGTGTGTGTGTGTGTGTGTGTGTGTGCGTGTGTGTGTGTATTCTGCCACCGTAACCAAGGAAGCCTACATTGTACTAAATGTCCTAAAGTACATTTAAATAATTCATATTACACAGTGTCTTACTCTACAGTTTCATTCTCCATTAAAACAGTGTGCTTAAATATACAAAACAATGGCTAACGATTACAGTTAATTATCCAAATGGTTACACATAACCTTAAATATGAAAACACTCTATATAAATCAATGATAATAAATAAAAAGTAAAAAAAAAAAGAAATAAATATTCAACTTGGTCTTTAATTATATCTGAGATTAAAATCCATGACATTCTTTAGGTTTCCGGAGGTCAATGGAGATTTACACCTGTCTGTGTATGGAGAGTGTCTTCTCTCTCTTTCTTCCTCTGGGTCTGTAATACACAGTAGCAGAGCATTGATGGGAGGAGGAGAATCTAAGTCCTTATGTGTGGTTAGTGCGTACGTTCTCCTCTTAAGCTCTTCCCATATCATTTACATTTTACCCATCAAGCACCTCCTTCTGCGAGGAGGAGGAGGAGGAGGTGGCACCAAAGTGGGCGACCACAAGCACAGTGACGAAAGCTCATCAAGCTAGGCCCTCGTTTGCATTTTGGGAAATTCCCATTAATTAACTTAGCCCACCTAATAACGAGTAATTGACCTATAAAAGAGAAGGCCCCATTGTCTGCTCCAATCATATCTACAGAGAGGAAGCAGCAGCGTTGTGAAGCAGGGAAGATAGAACTTTCTTCGGTGGCTGGAAACCTGTACGTCCATCTATCTACCAGGGACTATTTACCCAACTCCTCCGACGCATATTTAATCTCTCATTGCATTGTTCTGATGTGATTTTCTGTTGTGACATGGTCTACTTTTGTTGCTGGGGCCCGAGATAAAACAAGCTGTGAGATGAGATGGACTTCCTGACTGATGCAAGCAACAGAGAGGTGCCTACGGCTTCTTCTGAGGGAAGGTGAGGGGGGAACAGAGGAGCTAATGACGGTAAAGCGGAAGGAGGGACAGCGGGCAGAGCTGCAGCGAGGAGAGAGGGATCCAGCCAGAGTGATGCAGAGACATAGCTCATTGTGACGTTTCCAGTTATTTCTGGCTGATTAGGGTCATTATGTCCCCGGCCTGATTTATGTTGTCATTCCCCCTCACCAGTCCTGCATCGATAGATCTTAATGAATTGGTAAATAAGGGTGAAGATTACACTTGACAAGACCACAACATTTCTCATTCATACCGGGACAAGATTTATGTAACCAATTAGGTCCATAACAGGGGAGATTGGTCAGGAGAAAAATCATATTTTCAGAAGAAAATGACCAGTCTAACCCTGGACAAAACAGATGAAAGGGAGTCTTTAACAGTGGCTTAGTCACACACCAAGCAACCAGCTGGAGGTCTCCAAACGGAAATCACTCCTGCCCCTCTCAGGATTTTAGGAATTGATTTGAAAAATACTCCCCGCTATAGCTACTACAGTACCAGCTACAGCTACAGCTACTTTCCATTTTAAACACAGCCAGCCAATCACTATAGCTCCACCTGCATAATGTCTAAACCATAGATTATGGAATCAACAGATACAAAATTAAGCTCTCTCCCAACAAACGATCCACTTTGATGTGCAAATGTAAAATTCAAGGAGGTACTTTGCCCCCCCTCCCTCCCTCTGCCCCCCCCCCCCAAAAAAAAAAAACACAAATCAATCGTTTCTACCGAGACTTCACTTAATGTTTGATACGTCCATTGATGCATAATTAGCATTTTTTTCAATTATTTAATTTCCACGTTCTACAATTCTAGGAATCAGCTGGCACCCTCTTTTGTCATTAGTAAAAAAAAACGGATAAAAGCGCTGATCATCAATAGCCAACGACAGCCCGGGACGACCCAAAGGGCAGGAGTGAACAGAGGTGGAAAATTACAGCAAAGTGATACGGGAGCCTCCTCGTTTCAGCTCTCCCCTTCAAGCACATGCAAATGAGCGTGGTGCTGCTTAACTGCATCATTTATGTGGATAATAGCGGCATCATCATTACGGGACTCAAATTAAATTACATCACAATTAGCATAACAAAGTGATTGGTTAAACTTTCAAAACAAATACCCAGTTCTGCTAATGAACAGTGTTAATTGTCCACGGTGCATTCTAAATAAAACATGTAGGTAAACATGTGTTTTACTTAAACAATTTTAAAATTCATTCTTTCTGAGAGACACAAAGAGAGAGAGAGAGAGAGAGAGAGAGAGAGAGAGAGAGAGATAGAGAAAGAAAGAAAGAAAACGGAGACAGGAAAAAAGCTCCAAAACAGAATATCGCCAGGGGGATTTGTAAGCTGAAATATAAAATGTGTAACATTTAATTTTATTGCACTAAATAACCTATTATATTCAGGACTCTGGAGAACAATGTAAATTATCTGCCTTCAAAATGGAGTTGGGCCAATTCTCCACGTGAACTAATCACATAGCTCATTATGCATCTGGGTATTAAATTATGAAGAGGAAGCCTATCCGCATTCCAGCACAAAGACCTATGAAATGTTAATAATATGCTCACAACAGCCCAATACCATGCTTTACTCCATGTCATGAATATTTAAGTAAACAAATTATTCACCCGCCTTTGATAAAGATAATTAGTATTTCGCCCGCTTATAATTTTTGTGACCCTCCCTCTCCCTCCTTTCTTAAGGGCTTTGCTCTATATGGATATGCTGTTCTGAGATATGCCCTATAAAGTTTGAGATCCTTACTTACAATTTTTAACTAAATAACTCAAAATAAAAGACTCACCCTAGTAAAACAAATATCTGCAACTCATTTATATTTGATCTTTATTCGCTTATAAAGAATCACGGTGGCGGGTAACCCCTTTTTATTTCATCACCACCAGTAAAATCTCATCCGGGGAAAAAACATTACTTCCACCTCTTGATTTTTATGATCAATAATTTACACATTAGTAACACAGTAAACTCCACATCAACACAACATCCTAAACAGCAGTCTAAAGTGCACACATCAAATAAAGAAGCCGACACAAAACTAAGACGGCTAAGAGCTCCGAAAAAGCAGCATGTTCACATCCACAGACAAACACTAATCACCAGCCCAACCATTCATTCATCAAGAGCAATTAACCACCAGCACATGAACGCACAGCCCACAGACACACACAGAACACAACCCGAGCCAAAGTACAGCAGCTAGCCAAATACTGGATGAGTAGCCCGCCTCCCTGCCGATAAAACATAGCCAGTAATACAGCGAGAGGTGAGCGGCACAGAGAGCAGAGAGAGAGAGAGGTGCGTGGAGAGCAGGGAGAGAAAGGCTGGATGAAGTTGGAGCTGCTTGGCTTTATTACCTGAAGGCGAGGAGTAGTGTCAAGAGACAGTGTCTGCTGGCCAGAGAAGGAAAGCAGTTGGGGTTGTTTGCAGTGGTGAGGAGCAGACTGGGGTGTCACAGGGGGAGAGGGGCTTCTATCTTTTCTCACCACTCCAACTGTGTTTATAGAGGCTCGCATCATAAACAAGACAACGCCGCCACTGCTTTTCCCGGCCTCTCTCGAAGCCCTGTTCATGCATACTTAAATCACCCCGTCGCCCATTAAAAAACGGCCTTCCTGACAATTATTCTATCATTTCCAGTTGTCACCGGGCAATTACCAACAGGCAGCCCCTCTCGGACAGGCCCAATGGGATCAGAAAGAGAGAGAGAGAGGGAGGGAGAGAGGGGGGCTGCTGCCTGCCTTCTCAGGCAGAGAGAGGGAGTAAAAAAAGTGCCCAAAATGGAAATTTATAGCCTAGACACAGCGCCTTCTCTCTCCTGACACGCAGGAAATAATTAGACCATCATACACCCGGCCTGCCGACCGCTGATGAAATATATCACAATTACTTGGAAACACTACTTATCATTTCATTCTCCTTTTTTATTGCCTTTGAAAGACATTACAATTATTACGGCTCGGTGTCTGATCTGAGAGTGACCTTCAAAAACTATTTTTTGGTGTTTTTCTTTTAACCGCTGCTTTTGGCTAGTGAGTGAGAGGGTAAGTGAGTGAGTGAGTGAGTGAGTGCAGCGTATGTGTGTGTGTTTGTGTGTGTGTGGGGGGGACCTTTACACGCGTACATGTAGAGTGTCTGACTCCTCACAGGATGCGAGCCGGGTCTCCCCTCGGGCCTCGTCTGCACGCTTGCCAGGCAACTCTCTCTCTCACGCCGCTCTCTCTCAACGCACATCTGCTACTTGCAGGAGCTCTCCTTCTCTCTCTCTCACACACACACACGCACACACACACACACACGAGCGAGCTACCTCAGCTCTCGCCGGCACAGCCTGCATCCCTACCTGGCGGCACGTCGAGGGGGACTAACTAACCGGCTGAGGGAGAACCGCAGCTGATAGGGAACGTTTCCGGACACCCTGGGAGAGAGGTATGTGTGCCTGGCTATATTCTAGCACAGCTCAGTGCCTTTCTCAGCGTCTCCGTCTCTGTGTCGATGTCTAAACAGGCAGAATAGGATTAGTGGGAGAGCGAGTGGAGCAGCCTGTAGCCTCGGCTCTGTGCGCTGTGCTCCGGGAGAGAGAGAGAGTAGTAGAGCTCTTAAAAACAATTAGACACGTCGCTCTATCTATTACTAGATAACTGCCCTCTGACCACACCACACAAAAACAACCACTACACACAGATCTGTTCACAAACACAAATCATCGATACAAACTGCTAATAACGTAAGCAGAGAGAGAAAGTAGCCTACCTTTTAAACAATGACAAGAGAGAGCTCCACTCCCCCGGGTAAGAGGCATTTGAAGGTATTCTTAGAAGCCTTGGAGCGTTAACAACGGCGCATCAACGGGGGAAAAATGCCACTGGTAGAAAACAGCTTCAGGGAGAGGGGGAACGAGAGAAAAAAAGGAGGAAAGAAAAAATTGTAAAAAACTAGCTGACGCTAACTGTCAAAGACATCATCAAAGAGGTATTTACAGTAGTAATGACACCACTGTGACAGAGCACCTCTGCCCGGTCACGTCCAAGAGCCATTGCACTTCTGGTTAATTAAAACAAATCAAGCATCCCCTCTGATTGTTTTGGCACCCGAGGACCAATCGTACACAAAAATCAGCGGTTTGATTGCAAGGGTAGGGGGAGGTAGGATTTGGCAGGGGGGTGGGAGGGGGTACGTGGGGGGGGGGGGGGGGGGGGGTCGATTTTTTTTCTCCCTTTCTGCATAGCAAGCGTGAGGAGTGACAAAGGTTCAGGAGCGGACCAGGCGTGATCTACAAACAGTGAGTGCTTTTCTCACTTCCTTTCTCAGGAAGACACCAGTCACAGAAGAGCGTCGGCCTCTTCTGCCATGCAGCTCTCACGACTCTGATAAATATACCTCTGTCTTCCCTTTTTAGGGCAAGTATGCAACAATGTGCTGTAAGCCTGGCGAAACTCAAAAAGACCTCTTTACAGAGGAAGTATTCGAGCGGAGGGGAGAGGGGGGGGGAGAACAGCAGAGAAGCTTTTCACAGCTTTTCCTCCATCCGCATCAGACAAACCTTTGCAACCACTTCACAAAAGACACATTTGTCTTTACAGATGCCCATTATGCCTCAAGTATTTTGCACAGTGCATTTCATCATTTAACAATGGTTAATTGGAGCCAAAGAACAACCGTCCCCTCTGTCTGCCAGCTACATTGTCGCCAGTCTGACTGTGATGTATTGACATATTTGCTGTACTGTGAACAACACATGCCGGCAGAAACGAGACGGAACATTTTGAGCTAATGCTGTTTGTCAATTTTCACTTTTTTTTGTCTCTCTCTCTCTCCCTCTCCTTTATCTCTCTCTCTCTCTAGCTCTCCCTCTCCTTTCTCTCTCTCTCCGCTCTCTCTCCTGCATGCCACAGATGTTTTCCTTAGCTGCTCCAGCAGACAGGAATCTACTAGCAGGGAAGAAAGCCTCGGTCTCCCCCAGGAGAACAGTACAAAGCCCAGTCTGCACACAGCAGATGCAAAAGCAAGTCCATCTGCTACCAGCTCACAACGCCACATGGACTTGTGAGATTCAATCCTAGGCTTCGTCTGGCTGGCTGTGTTTGTGTAGACACCACTGAAACAAGAGGAGGAGAGGCTGATGTGGAGGAAAGGGTTGATACAACTCGCACAGGCTCCGCCAGACCAGAAACACACGTGTCCCCACAAGTGTGTGTGCTAGTGTGTGTGTGTGTGCGCGCGCACAGGCGTAAGTGCATGTGTGTTGAAGTCTGCTGGATGAATGTGTACTCATAAAATTCAACAAACTATTCTTACAGCATAAACAAAGATAAACAGACACAAATTCACTGACAGTGAGAGTATGCGGAGCAAGGACTTTCATGTTCAGTGAGATGCACCCAAGGCAGGCATGACAGATTATTTAGTAAAAGATCTAGCCTCTAACTCGGGGTATAAGACCACTTGAACTCACAGCTCGGAGCGGTGTGTTTGCATGAGTTCACAGGCTCTGAATAGCACATTACATACCAACCAGCAGATTTGAGCTGTCTGGATATCCTTATTAAAAAAGCAACAGCGGCCAAAAAGATTTAGCATTTCCATTTGCCTTCACTGTCTGAAGCAGCGCGGTAAACACTAAACAAGATCAAGGGGGAGTTGTGCCTGAGAAACAGCTAGCTATACAAGGTCTAAATTGCTTTAAGCACAAACATTAGGCCCGAGCAATTACACCCATTTTACTTTCAACACGTTGAGCTATGTGGCTATAATGCTCCTTCAACACCCCATAAACCACTTGGAAGATAAACACAAGACAGTCCTCTGGGCCTTGAAAAGCCACCCAGCCACCATCCTTGACATTGTCAGCCGGAGAACAACAAGACATTGTGCATCACTAACACTTCACTGTATGTTTTCTGCCTGTATTTTCTTCCAGGCCTTCACACCACCAAGGTCAACAAACAACGTCACCATCGTCTCTTCACCGTGGCAGAAGAAGAGACATGGGTAGCAGGGGGGTAGAGAGGAGGATAGTGCCGGGGTGGGGGGATGGTAATAACTACGGCAGTTGCAGTGGTGGTGTAGGTTTCTATCTCTGAGCGATGGCATCATTTCCATAGCAACCCTCGAACTATTAATTTCCAATTAAAGCAGACACAAAGCGCGTTGCCCGGGGCCATCAGACAGTGTCAAGAGCCTCATCTCTACATGCCACACTTCCACACTGGAGACTGAGACCATGGCTTCCGCCACCACCATCACCACTAGCGTCATTGGGCTAGTCAGTCTCACAGGCAGCAGCTTGGGCTCAGGGCTGACACAGAGATACCCAGAACCTCTTTCACCTTACCCACCATTAGAATGATTTATTATGGCCAAAACACTTCAACGCTGAAACAAATGGGAATTAAGAGGAAGGGGAAAACACTGGTGTGGAACTGCCACTTAGAGGTGCTGCGTTTGAAAAATGCATTAAAAAGGAGCCCAGCAATAGAATGAGTCTGGAGTAGAGAGAGAGAGAGAGAGAGGGAGAGAGAGAGAGAGAGAACGGGAGACGGAGAGAGAGCGAGAGAGGGAAAGATAGAAAGAGAGACCCTATGGCAGGGTTCCCCAACTGGTGGCACACAGGCCGAATTTGGCCTGCGGGTGGTTTTATTTGGAGTAAAAAAAATAATAATAATTGTTGTTGTTAGAATTTTCATTGCTGGACATAAAAGACTGTAAAAATACCATGAACAGCTCCAAGTGATTTTAATTTTGGAAATCTGTTCCCAAGTATTCCCACGCATAATAGAGAGACACGTGATCATATACAAACGTAAGCAAGGTTTGAAATGATTATGTTTTAGTCAAACATTATATCTGTTTGGGCTTCTTGCAGTCTACAAATTATTTGTAATTATGTTCCTGCTACCCGACCAGCCACTGAAGAAGAAATCGGCCTGTGGCTGAATCTAGTTTATGATCCCTGCCCTATGGCTTGTGTGTGCAGTGACTGGGAGAGTGTGTATTTGTTTCCGCCCTTTGCCCAAATGCCATGATGTTCACTTTGCATGGAGGGTAATCCACTTGAATTCACTCCTCCTCTCTCCTCCCATTTAAACTAGACCAGACCAGAGCTACAATATGCAGTGAACAGCTGAATATACTCTACCTCTCAACACCAAACACACTGCACTGTTACTGGCAGTTGGACTACATACAGACAGACACCTGCAGTATTTCAACAGAATGAACATTCCTATTAGTATATTTAAAAACAGACCACCTTCATGTTGTTTAGGTTTTGGGGCTCCCGAACGGCACAGCGGTCCAAGGCACAGCATCTCAAGGCTATAGGCGTCACTACAGACCTTGGTTCGATTCCAGGCTGTATAACAACCGGCCGTGATTGGGAGTCCCATAGGGCAGCGCACAATTGGCCCAGTGGCGTCCGGTTTAGAGTTTGGCCGAGGTAGGTCGTCATTGTCAATAAGAATTTGTTCTTAACTGTCTTGCCTAGTTAAATAAAGGTTAAATAAAATAAAAAATAAATGTCACTATGATATGTTTCCAAAAGCAAAACTGAGTAACACAGTTATAGTTTATGAACACACAAACACACCAACAAGACATAATGATCTTAAGCCTTTTCATTTTTCTCCCCACAACAAGTTCAGTGTGGCCATAATGGACCATTAGAGCTCAGTAATTATATTAGAGGCTGAACATTTGAATATACTGTACTTAAGCAACTGGAGTATCCATGGCAACTTCCCTGTGCCTTGCTTAGAGCGATCCCTAATGAAATCCATATTAAGTAGCCGATAATGATAGTGTCCAAACACATTTGCATAGATATTTCAGATGAAGGGAGAAGTGGGAGAAAGGGAGAGACAGAGAGCAGCTGCCACAGTCACAACAGCGGGAGTGTGTTTTTAATCAGTCATTCATCTAAAAAAAGAAGCAGGAGCCGGCCCCGACTGAGCCAAGCAGCCCTATTGAGAAAAAAGTAAAATTCCGATTCACAGCGACTGAGAGTATTAATCAAGATTTACAGTATGCCACTTCCATCCAGTAGTTAAAAAGGAGCTGTTAAGTGAACAGTTTAAACTGGTGGTCACTGGGCAGCTCACCAACCCTAAACCCTCTAGGCTGGCTGCTTGCCTTTCTTTAGGCTCCCTCCCTCCCTACACAGGAGTCTCTCATTTGACTTCCATTTGCGACTTTGGCCCGGTGCCCAACAGGACATCCCAGAGTGAGTGTTTGCTTGACTCAATATCAACAGGCCGAATAAGCAGCTAGAGGTGGAACTGCCCAGCCTTTAGTTCCTATTGAAAATAAACCGGACAGAAATATCAACATGCGCCACGAGAAGCCACGTATAGCACTCACTCGGCGCCGTTCCACTGGCTTCAGCTCTCTCTCTCCTCTCACTGCTTAATGATACCTGCCTGCCTAGCTGCACCCCTTCCCTTCTCTTCCCTTCCACCAGCCCCCAGCTGCAGGCAGGGGAACTGAAGTATATACGTTACTGCTGCAGCAGAGAACAAAAATAAAAGAGATCAAAATGACAGAAGTCAGACAGTTCAAGCTGACCAGGCACTTCAAACAGAGAAACTGGGGGAGAATGCGACAGACACTCTAGGTTAAATTGGCTCTTCTGCGCTCTGCTCTCCTCTCTCCCTTTAAAATGTAGGTTTTCTTCAAAAGACGTATTTGAATTAGACGCGTTGATAAAATCAAAGGCTTGGCTTTGTGGGTAAATTTAAACAAGTAAGTGCACCTCACAGCAGTTTACCTATTATACAGCAGATTGGAGTCAGATGAAAGTCTAGTAGCATAGCATAGCAGACATCTTCCACTTTTTTCACCGTAGATATTATCATATTGTAAAGGCTGCAATATGATAATATAGAAAAATACATGGATATTGGATTTTAATGTTCCTGGCCGGCTAGGTGTCATCAGATAGATGAAAGAGAACGGTTAAGAATTCATACAATAGCCGCTTCCACAGGTGTATTTCCTGTTAACGATAAATAGGAAAGCCATTTCTGACATTCATACACCGTGTGCTGAGGATCTCATGGATTCCCATAGTCTTCCCATAACCATAGCTACACTGGTAGAATAAGAGTTAAGACAAAGTCCAATGAAATTCAAAAGACCACAGCACCAGTATTTTAACACACCACAAACTGCTTCTACTATGTCAATAACATCCTGGCTATACATTTTCAGGTACCAGGTGACATTGTAGATTCCATTTAGTGGAGTTATGATAAGATAGTTTGAGAACATAGATACACTGAGTGTACAAAACATTATGAACACCTGCTCTTTCCATGACACAGACCGACCAGGTGAATCCAGGTGAAAGCTATGATCCCATATTGATTTCACTTGTTAAATCCACTTCAATCAGTGTAGATGAAGGGGAGGAGACAGGTTAAATAAGTATTTTTAAGCCTTGAGACATGGATTGCATATGTGTGCCATTCAGAGGGTGAACGGGCAAGACTAAAGATTTAAGTGCCTTTGAACGTTGTATGGTAGTAGGTGCCAGGTGAGTGTGTCAAGAACTGCAACGTTTCTGGGTTTGTCACACTCAACAGTTTCCCGTGTGTATCAAGAATGGTCCACCACCCAAAGGACATGCAGACAACTTGAGACAACTTTGGGAAGCATTGGACTCAACATGGGCCAGCATCCCTGTGGAACACTTTCGACACCTTGTAGAGTCCATGCCCCGATGAATT
Source organism: Salvelinus fontinalis (assembly GCF_029448725.1). NCBI lineage: Eukaryota > Metazoa > Chordata > Actinopteri > Salmoniformes > Salmonidae > Salvelinus > Salvelinus fontinalis. The sequence goes on along the minus strand of NC_074703.1, from coordinate 22,718,339 downwards.
GAGGCTGTTCTGACGGCAAAACACGGTCCAACTCAAAATGAAGGTGTTCCTAATGTTTTGTACACTCAGTGTATAGACAGTAGATTAGATAGTGTTCAAAAGGCCAGTGCTATCAGCAGCCGTTTAGTGGTACATAGATCTGTCCTGTCTGGTACTGAAGCTCCTCCTGAACACTTACCTCACTGTCTGAGTTACCACTGACACACAGACGACATCCATTCATGACAGTAATACCATTCAACCAGACACCAATTACATAAAAGAAAACTGAAATAAATCCAGGAAAAATGGCATCTCGCCAAAGAATAATAAACTCATTATATGGAAATTTCAAACTTAACCGTTCTCCACACCGCCGCTAATTTAAACGTAATTTTTACTAGCCACTAATTTGGGATAGGAATTACATCTGGAGGTAATTCTCACCATGGAGCGGAGCCCAGTGGAGGCTACCCAAATAAAAAAGGGGAACTATTCAGGAGAGTGGGAGTTCTGGGCTCTGAAACTGCACTTCTTGCTAAAAAATGTTTTCATCGTGCTGTCATCAGTCTAGGCTTAAAGAAGACGTAGGTGTTGCAGGCAGAGAATGATGCTTTCTGGAGATGAAGGGAAGGAGGGAATGAGAGGGAGGTACAGAGAGAGCAAGAGTCAGGTAGGGTTGGAAAGTATACCACCGGTATTGACGCAGGGACCGGTTTGGGTTTTTACTTTACCTTCTATACAGGTATTTTAATGTTTGGTTTGTTAAATGTGATACGCCTTGTGTAATGTCAATTGTTGTAGTTTACTTCGCTACTTGAGTCATCTCTCTCCAATCCTTCTCTCCATGCCACCTTCCATTACAGACCTAGCCACGCCCCCTGTCACTCAAGGAGCACATTTGTTGTTCCTCGACCACAAGACACTTGCATTCAGTCTGCATGGTCAATGCAGCACATGCAACAATGTTAATGACAACAACAATGCTGTTTTCCACTTTGCTTCTTAATATAAATCCACTAGCGTTCTATAATGACACTATTCGTTTGTGTTTCTTACATCAGCTAGTTTGTCTTTTTTTAGCAAGTTGCCCTAAATCTATGGAGACGCTAATTGCTAGCCGCTAACGCTAATAGCTAGCTAATAAATGTACTGAGTAAGACCAAACGTAGCTAGCTAATACAGCCTGATAATACCAGTAATGGTGTGGACCTAAACCAGCATGTTGTTTGTGCAACAGTATCTTCTAAATCAAAGAGGAATATGCAAAACAAGAATACGTTAGCTACATGAAGTAGCTAAGAGAAAACATGCAATGTAGCCGAAGCTTATAGGGCCCCCTAGGAAACACTTATCAACACTTTTTGTTCCTACCGCCAAAATAACTCCTCCCTGGCATTTTAATTCGTTGTCATCTCAAACAACACTGTATTCAAAGTGCCCACTATTATATTCTAACTATAGAATTAGAATAGTCATTCTATTTCCATGATTCCAACAGTTTTGCTCTAATTCGCAAGTCAAATCGGAATTGCATTATTTGGTTAAAAAGTCCTAGATGATTTGCCCATATCGTGCAGCCCTACGTGGCAGTGTGGAAATTCTCTCAAATGAGCAGTGGTTTAAAGTACTTAAGTAGTACTTGAAAGTATTTTTACTTAAGTCGTTTTTTTTGGTATCTGTACTTTACTTTAATGTTTTTATTTTTGACTACTTTTACTTAACTACATTCCTACTAAAAGTATGTACTTTTTACTCCATGCATTTTCCCTGACACCTAAAATTACTCGTTACATTTTGAATGCTTAGCTGGACAGGAAAATGGTCCAAGTCATCCCTGGTTATCTACTGCCTCTGATTTGGAGGACTCACTAAACAGAAATGCTTAGTTTGTAAATTATGTCTGAGTGTTGGGGTGTGCCCCTGGCTATCCATAAATAAATAAAACAAGAAAATGGTGCCATCTGGTTTGCTTAATATAAGGAATTTAAAATTATTTATACTTTCACTTTTGATACTTAAGTATACATAAAACCAAATACTTTTAGACTTTTACTCAAGTGGAATTTTACTCGGTAACTTTCACTTTTACTTCAGTCATTTCTATTAATGTACCTTTACTTCAACTCAAGTATGACAATTGGGTACTTTGTCCACCACTGCAATTGAGTGCAGGAAATGCAGAAATGATAAAAGTGCTGATATTTGTTTTGGTTGAAGTTGAATTGAACAGCATAAAACAATCAGAATGGAGATGTGTTGCCACCCTAGGATCACTCACTACTCATAAAGAAAACATAGAACTTTTATTATTCAAAAACTAAAAATACAGTCCAATTAAAAAATAATAATACTGTGATATAATATTTTGGCCATATCACCCAGCCCTAGGGAAAGGGAGAGAGCTACTCCAGCTGGACATCTGTGGAGGCCCATGGCATGGGGGGGTTTGTGTAAAAGGCCAGCGGGTCAGAGTGGACCTGCAAGCTGGTGGGATGCCAGCTCTGTTGAGTCTTGGTTCATAATAAGCTCTTCACTCAAGCTGGGGGAAAACACACACCTGAGGTTCTGGAACTAAGATGCTGGGCCAGCTCTCTCTATTTTACCGCACCTGATGTTCAACTTCTGGTCAACTGTCTCAAAGAATTTACTCAATGATGGTACAGTAGTTGCTTGTCTGGAAACTTTTGTGTAATGTAAAAAAAAATTATCAGGTAGACTGCTAAAACTCTGCATTCACAAGGGAGGAAGTGAGGGAGGGAAAGAGGCAGGAGATAGGGATTAAATTGTGAGTGTGGCAAAACACACCAATCAAGCTTCTTTCTCTGTCAGAAAAGGGGGAGGGATTAAAAGTTTGGTTTCCAACAATCCAATAGAGTGAAAAGTCGCTCTGTAAAGGGGACACTTACATTCAATACAGAACCGTGCAGTTCCGCAATATACGCCACAACCACCCCCCCCCCCCCCACCTCCTCTCCAACAGAAAATGTTTTTCCAAATGAAAATAAACTGAGGCCGGCTGGTTTGAGGCAGTTAAACTCAGGAATATGAGATCAAATAAAGGCTCCCGTGGAGGCTGAAAGGAGAAATGAAATCACTTCTGAGAGGGAGATGTACCTCGTAATAAAATTACTTCTTTATATCTTTCTAAACGGCACATTTTCCTCAGGAGTGGTTAAGGCTGTCCTCGGTCAAAGACAGCATGCAAGTAGCAATTTTTACTTCTGGTAGATGATTCTGTGACACACTTCTCGGGACTCAGTGTGATGCTCTGCAATTTGCCTCGGAAAACTAAAAAAGTCTTTCAGCAACAAGTTTTTGGCTGAACTTTGGTGGAGTTTAGAAGTCACTTTGATGGTTTTCCGGAACATGTCAATGTCAATGAAAACGCCAATGTTCCATCCAATTGAAAATACAGGGAATGGCAATACGCTTCACATTGCTTTTCAATGAATACCTGTCCATTCCAGTGCACTCTTGTATGGTGGGCTTAAGTATGTAGTAGATTGCCAACCGTCCATGGACATGTACCACAAACAAATACAGACTCATCTTGCAGAGTGGGACAGTGAATGAAGAAGAACATCAGTTTGAAAATAGTTACCTACTGCAATTATTCCACGGCCATTCCATTTGGCATCGGGAAAATTGACTGAACACAGAGTGGCCGAGCTTGCGTAACTACCTACAGTAAACAACATGTAATTGATTTTTGACGGTTTATAAAAAAGGTACAGAAACAATAACTTTCAAACCACATTTTAGCCATAGCCAGGCAGGCAATGTATGACAGGACATTTGCAATCTGGAGGAATATATTATAGTTTATTATAAAGCACCTAATAAAGTTTCAATAAAAATGCTTTAGCTGGAGAAATGAGCCACTTACCAGTTTTCTTCCTCACTACCTTAAAAGCTGTCCACATTCAGGGCTCTGAGTAGAGGGAGAAGCAGACTGAGATGGCACTAAAAGCAGGACTAGATGCACAATTTATCAAAACAGAAATTGATGGTGGGCTTGAGAGTGGCGTACACGTTGTAATATGGTTGATTCAAAATGACAAGGAGAAAAGTCATATTTTCAGTGATCCCATTTGAGTGGCTAAACTCAAGAAGTTTAAAAAAGTTGTCCTGTGCAGTGTAGGCTACAGTGGACATAACTCAGTGAACACCCTAATTTTGTAGAAATTGCCCACAAATGAAAGAAATGTAGTCAAATATTGACTCTTGGAGAGAACACGTTTTTAAAAAAAATCACTTTTGATGTATTTTTAAATGAGGGTTGTGAAGGTTAATCTAAGAAAACACAACACTTTTAAACACAATTAAAGCAATTACCTGAAGTCATTCCCAAGTCCCTAACAGTTACAACAAACGTGTGATGTGTTCTGTGTTTCTTTCTACAGGCTTGTTTTTCACTCTCTTGGCATACAATTAAATGGTTTACGACATGTTTGTGATATTTTGCTGAGACAGAATTAATCTCTGCGTAATAGGGAACATCATTTTCTCCGACAATCCGGGAGTGTGTTTACAAACATTCAATTCATGAGTTAGGTTACATGCATTTAGAGTGCATTCTCACTACAGATCCTTTCACATCAGATCCCAAAATAGTTATTGGATTGTGCATCTAATGCAGCTTAAGTCATCTACTGGGAGGTTGTTGTGAACTTATTATCTGGGTGGGTTTTAATTTACAACACAGACACCCAATTACACTGTATTTAGAGGGCGTACTAACTTGGGAGAACATTCAAACATCATTAAACTTTCTATCCTCTTTCCATTTTGCCCTGCCCCGTCGAAGCCTGTTCCTATCTATTGAGAAAGACGGATGGCAGAGGGGCTGTTTCTGACAGCTTAAAAGTACCCATCAGCTGCTGCAGAGACGTTTCACAGCCCATCCCACCATCCCATCCACCCTACACCTCTTCAAACAAACAGCCGACTCGACTTCAAATACATAGCAGGACTATTAGGTAATCCCTTCTTTGTTCAGACCCACTGAGCCTTCCTGACTAACCAACCTCCCTCCCATCTTCTGGGTTGCCTCTCAAATGGCACCCTTTTCCCTTTATAGTGCACTACCTTTGACCAGAGCCAGTACGGTCTCTGGTCAGAAGTAGTGCGCTATAAAAAGGATTAGGGTGCCATTAGGTGCCTTCTTCGCTGTTCCAAACTCCTGCCCCTGTCTCGAACTGACAACGGAACACTTCACGCTGACAGAAACACATAGGAGGAGTGTTTGATGATGAATGATAGTAGGAATTATCTGGGAAAATATGCACATGGTATCTTATGGCATTGAGGTAAAGCATTTGTTGTGTCACGATGACGATGACAGTTCTCTGGTTTTAAAGAGAGGATGGAGGGGCGACACAAGGGCTCTTTGTTTGGACTGGACAAATCTGGGGTTTCCTTTTGGATATCCAATATCCTGCAAGGTACCCAACAGAGTTACAGTAGTCTAGTGTCTGGAAGTTTAGCTAGGAGAAGGGAGCACAAGGAGCAGAGTTTCACTAAGTGAGTCTGTGTATTGTTCAATGGCTTTTTAGAGCAATTGCTGAGTGGTTTGCGTGAGTCGCTCCAACAAAGCCTGGCAAATCAATCTGTGAAGAAATGCTACACAAGCCAGATGTGGCACTACTGCACAAAAAGAAACAAAACGACCCCCTTGTACAGGAAGACCCTGTAGAGCCTAAAGTACTTAAAGTACACAAAATAATACGGTTCAATGCCAAAATGCTGACAGCCTAGTTTCTGTTGAATACCTGCTTGTTATTTTAGGTGTCTTTTCTGAGGTACAATAAACAATATGTCAAAGGACGTGTGAATGCAAACTTCTACCTTATTGACTTTACAAGATGCCAGGAAGAATGAAAGACACTTTTGATTTATTTACAATAGTTCTGTTTCTAAACACACACCACACAATTCTAAAGGCTTGCTTTAGGGAGCTGAAATTTTCACACCTTTCAAAGCCACAAAATGTGATGTTTTGGGGGTTTCTGCAGCTGCTGCTCTGCACTAATGCAAGACGGTGTCATATGAAAAATATTCCTCTCCCCCCCAAACCACAGGCCTGGTCATTAATGAAATACAGGCCGTGCAGTGAGGTCATACAAAGTCTAGATTTCAGCAGCCACACTTAAAAAACGCTCAGAAAGAATAGAGAAACATGAACACAAATCAGATGTCCAAGCTCCAAGGACAGAGAAAAATAAATAAATATAAGAGAAAGTGCAGCACAGCCCCTGCCCTCCTCTTACATTTTCCTAGCACTTTGCAAACAACCGTCAACTGCTGCTCAGAAACAGCTCACAATGAGAGCAGACTAAACAATCAGATCCCAGCCAAGGAAAATGCTAAGCAACTCTGCACACAGGATGTCTCACCCTAATTGCCAACTATCAAATCTCACAAAGGAATCTGTCCATTTGGCAAAAGTCGTATAGCAAAAGCTGTTGAAATGTCATTTTTAAAAAAAATGTCAACTTTTTACCGGGAAAAAAAGGAGACGAATAGTTTCGAAAGGAATTTTATGTTTTTACATTTGGCTTTGTATGATTTATTTATCAGGGGGTTTATAAGGCTTACAGGAAGCTATGCAGACTGTGTGTGTGTTACAAAGAAAGCATTATTAGACAAAGGGTGTTTGGGGTCTTGTAAACTAATGATTAAAATCCCAAGCAGTTAGATAAACACATTAAATTGGTCCCTGAAGACACTAAGACTCGGGAAGAAAGAGAGAAGAGAGAGAAGGGAGGAAAGGGAAGAGAGACGGGGGCGGGGGGGGGGGTTACTGGGGAGGAGAGAAAGGGTAACTGGGATCAGGGGACAGACAGGTAGGAGGGAGACTGGGAGGAGCGACTGGGACTTGAAAAAGAGGGCTAACCGGACTGTCACTCCACGTGGCGCTCTGTTTTTTCCCCCGCTTTTTTTCTTCTTCAGTCAGAGTCGTGCTCTGAGATCCCCAAACTTCAAACAACCAAAATACCAGCACATTCATAAAACAGAACAGAACTACTGGGAATTAAAGAAGGCAGGGGGGGAAAAAACACCCAAAAGGTAGCAGGCCTCAACAGCAGATGGTAAAATTAACATTTCAACAGTTCCTTCCTTTCATGTAGGTCTCGGCACTGCTGCCTCTGTTTTTTTTCTGGAAAAAATGTAAGGGCTAGGTTTGGAAAGATGCAGCGGTGGAAAAGGCATCTGGAAAAGGGGGAAAGAGGAATATTGGCTTATTGCTCCTGATGGTCCTCTTCTATGAAAAATTAAATAGGTCTGTTTTGTAGGTTTCCCTCTCCAGAGTGTTTTAAGCTGTGTTATGGAAACCTCATCTTGGTCATTTATACGTGAAAGAACACCTGGTGATGAAAGAAAATACACTCAAACCCAATACCTCTCTTTAATCGCATGAATTTACGGTTCCCAACGAGTGGCAAGCATTGAGATGAAGACACATACACGCAGCTTCATAGAGATCACGTTTAATTTAGCGTAAATAAATATCTAGCCGTATTTGTCAAAAGATGCTCTTGAGATGTTATCAGAAAGACACTTATATTACAGTGAAGCATCTCTAAATAAAAATAAAGACGCAGAACAGCCTGTCTCATTTCAGCCCATCCAACGGAACGGCTCTGTAGTGCCCATTAATTTGGACACGGTTATGGCTAAATTACATGTGTTCCACCTCTGTGACATTTTAAATGCAATTAAAAGCTGGTTATGAAAGTGTGTGGACTTTCTCACGGTGAAGGGAAAGGAAATCACTTCCGTGATTAACATGCAAACGAGCTCATGCTGGCAGAGTAGATTGGGGTTTGAAAACCTCAATTACTTTTGTGTGATTATCTATTTACCAGTACACAGATTTCCATTTTTCATCTCCACCATGGGGAGACACCCCCCACCCCCCTGGCAATGATCCGGGCTCAATTATACTCCCACCCTTATTTATGATGCAGATATTACTGAAATACAAACCCTGGTTAATTTTCACTATGATATCACCTTTATACAGGGTATTCATACATATGGGGGAGCATTAGAAGACCAACACCTATGAATGCTATGCTTAACCATTTGGCTTGGTCCATATAATATCTTCTCTCCCCCCGCCCCAAACCACCACCCCATATTTAAACTCAGTTTGATTCATACAGGAAAACGAGGTGGCCTCACTTTATTTCAGACAGGATCAGGAGTAATGAAGAAAAAGGTCAATAGCTCTCTTCTTGAACACTGTCTCTTTCTCAGCCATTATGCTTTTGCATTTTAGACTTTTAAGTTAGAGAAAAGGACAAAGAATTAGAGGCTTTTAAAATGCGCGGAGGCCATTACTGAAACACTACTGACAGATAGTTACCAGTATATCAAGTGTAGTGGCGAAGGTAGGTAAGATGTGGATTTAAATGAACTGCTGCAGCCATAGAAACACTCTCAGCCATATTATGTACCGCCTGGTTGACGCAATTATCAACGGAACGCCTGGCAGCATCAGAGGAATCTAATTTAATTAATTTAAACGGGTGAATAACTACGAAATTCCCGTTGTAAGAGATTTATATTGAAAATGAAACATTACTAGAATTCAGGAATTGGCAATGCTTGGGAAATACTAAACAATAGGGAAGGCTATGCTCCACCTTTGAAGAGGTACGGACAGATAAGAGGTCCGCTAAGGAAACAATGTTAGGATCAACGTTAAAGATATATCATTAACACTTTTTAAGAACATCACATCCAAAATATCATCCAATAAATAAATAAATTGTTCATTTATACTCAATAAGGCACCTGAAATAAGACAAGTATTAGGCCAGAACTATACTGTATCGGCCACACTAATACTCAACTATCAGGTTTGAAGTATTATCATAACCTACTTTTGAACAAATTCAAGTATTGTTTTGTTTATGAGTGTTCATCCTTAACTTGTTTCCCTGAGCCATAGATAAAGATAGGGAACGCCACTCTGGCTCAGTAGTAGAAGAGGGATCCAGGCTTTTGGAGCGTGCGGAACATACATAAAACACCCCGTTGCTTGGGCCGGGGGCGCAGAGGAGGAAAAAGGAAACAGTGCCATCAAGTGAAATTTCTGAGGATTCCTCAAGTGCTAAGACAGACAGATCCCCCTTCTGATTAGGGCACTGACAGTAACAGTAAGATATACTTAAGCCTTCACTGTAGTGATCAGTGTTTGTGTTAACAACAATAATAGATAAGGTATTTACCACTGACTAACTTGCACATATTTACAGATATTCAAAGGTTTTTCAAATAGATATCTCCATAAATCCAACGAAAGATATAGCCAGTACAGTGTGTAGGCAATGGGTTGTTCAGTAGACTGTGACGGTGTTAATACAGTCCAGTGGAAGTTGAAGGCGCAAGAGAACAAATGGAACAACTACCATTCAAATCCTGTTGCATTCCCCTCTGCTAGTGTAGAGCATAACTAGAGCAGGTAACAAAATGGCAGTAGGTCATGTGACTGAATGTAATGGCTGGTTCAGTAGAGGTGCTTGAGTTACATAATGGATATCTAGCTATGGGCAGTGGTGCTGGCTGGTCTGAATAGCGTCTATTCATGAGTTGCACACCGCATCACAATATTTTTGGGAACATTCGTTTCAGGACTGATGCCCGACAGAGATTTCAACTCCATGTATTGTCATTGAGCGCTGTTGAAGATTTCATCCGAAGTGCATAACAGTGGCTTGGAAATACAATGACATTTCAAAACGGAGGGAAATCATTTGCAGGAAAACCTTCTTGTCATCATTTTTGCGTCGCCGGATTGACTTTGGATGCAGCATAATGTGAGACCGCCGGATTTTAGTTAGCTAATGTCAGTATCGCTAGCATTTTTTTCAATGAATTTTGCTAGCTAATGACAACATTGCCATCTGTCTAAAGTAAATTTGACCACGTGATAATGATGGCAAAGTTGTGTCCCACTAAATAGTTGCCTACTTTAGCAATGTCATCGTATTTCCAGGCACTATAGTGTGATTTAGATGAAACAGTCATTAACCTCTGTTCAGAATGCCTGGGCTTGTCATGATTTTTGGCCACCACTATGGTGGAGGGCGGCTTGAGAACGTTCAGAACAATGGCATGACGTGACCAAGTGACGGAGGTGCAACCAATGAATAAGTCCCCAACTACCAAGGTCCCCAACTACCAAGGTCCCCAGTCTACCAGATTCACACTGGTTTATGCTCACTATCTAACTGTAGGCATTTCTTAGCACCTCTTGGGGACAGAGATAATTAAGAATCGTGAAATGCCTTCTAAACAATGCTCATATCAATTGCATTGTGTGTACAGTGCGACGTAAGAACTCCAACTAACAAGAGAATACAAGCACTTTATGAAAATCCATAACCTTGCCCATTGTTACACGTCCTTTCACCCGGAATAATATGCACTCGCGGATGTATAGACCATGGAAAACGAGGTGTGGATACTGCCGCCATCCCCGAGTGTGGAATGAAAAAGTGCATAGTTAAACCTACATAAAAGCTAATTACATAAATAAATGAGTGAGGGTATCACAGCGAGAAAGTGTGTCTGTTTATATCCAGTGTTTAAACCTCCCTCTCCCTTACAGCCCTGTCGAAATCTATTGATCTGTGAAACACAGTACTCAGGGGAGGCGATTCACTTAATATCATACATCTAATGATGAGATTAATAACGATTATGCCATTTGGTAATTAAACGTCTTTACAAACCATTTAACTGACTGTGCGTCAAAAAGTGTCGCCAGAGGTCAGAATGATTGTTTTTCATTTTCACTGCTTCGGCGCGAAGGAAGGGGTGGGGGGGGGAGGGGAGAAACACAGAGAAACACTGTGTGACACAATGGTGAAAACACTTAATGGTTGTTAGCAGCTCTACTGTAGTGCTAATCTTTAATGCTGTCAAGACACTTGAAAGGAAAACAATTTATGGAAAAAAAGAAGAAAAAGAACACGCCAAGACAAACATCTGGCCTTCATCATACTGTAGGAGTCTGAACAAATCTTTATATTTAGAAACCTCATTAGCTTACTTATAATGCATAATCTCACAAACAGAAAAAGACACGGCGACGTGGCGAGTGAGAAAAATAAAGACATGTTTAGTGATGATCTGTAGATATGGAGGAAGGGGCGGGGGAGGGACACTGGCGGTGAGGCTTACTCTAGTATGTGCCTGCAGACACTTTGCCTGTGTGCATTAGTGTGTCTGATCCACACAAAGGTGCATTCAACACACATGCGGAGAGCCAATTTACTGTCAACATCCACATTCTAATCCCTACTTACAGGCAATAATTACCTAATGTTGTGATGTCAGTGTGTTGTTCTGTAGACAGACAACTTTCCAAAGGGCCTGTACAGGCTAATCTCTAGCTAATGCCAGGAACATATGCTGTTGTCTAGCCGACGTGGAACTATACAGTCTTAGAAACAAAACTGCTATCAAGAACCAAAAAGGGTTCTTCCGCTGTCCCCATAGGAAAATCCTTTGAAGAACCCATTTTTGGTTCCAGGTAGAACCCTTTTGGTTCCAGGTAGAACTGTTTCGGGTTCCAGTTAGAACCCTTTCAACAGAGAGTTCTACCTGGAACCAAAAAGGGTTCTCCTATGAGGACAACCCTTTTTTCGAACAGTGTATGGTTAAACACTTCTAGGCCTTTTAACGGTTTAAAGGTTTAAGGGTTAACACATGTGAGGGGTTAACACACACACACACACACACACACACACACACACACACACACACACACACACACACACACACACACACACACACACACACACACACACACACACACACGCACGCACACACACGCACAAACACGCATGCACACACGCACATCAAACTAACCTTTCCTTTCAACCTTATCCTCAAACTGCTAACAATCCCTTTCTCCTGTGGCTGGCTCGGGTGCATTCATGTAGCATTTACTGACAAAGGCAATTGTGCGCTTCTCGGTCTCTTATTGAATGATAGGTGGTAAACATTGTCATTGGAAAGGCAGGTTGGATTTAAGGCTGGTACAGCCATTGAGAGGAACAGTAAGAGGGGAGAAACGCGAACAATGGTAAAGATGGAGGGCAGTATCACAGGGTCCAATGTCTGCTATGATGAATACATGTGAGATTATGAGACCCATTCCATCGTTTACATAATGTCCAAACTATTTCTCTCGCTCTATCGCTCTCTCCATCCACCCCCAGCTATTCACTAAATAAATGAGAAAACTATCACAGCACAGAAATATTTGACAAAAGCGAGAGAGACTGAATTCCGAATGACCTCGGCGCCTTGCGACAACGCACACACAGTCCAAACGCTCTTTCGTGAGCAGCCAACTGAGTAAGACCTGGAAGAATATTTATTATTGAGCACAATGGCAAATGTATTACCTTGTCACCTATACCACTTTACAGTGCAGAAAGGAATCGTATCAAACACAAGGGGAATTTTACATAATTCCAGGTTGAGAGTTTGAAAGGTAGCTAGGTTCTTTAAACGAGGGGTCCATAGTGGTCTACAAGAAGTGTAAGAAATGAACACAATGATCATTTGTGTGTGATTTGGTTAAACCTGAAGTGACAATGACTGGGTCAGGGATTCAACCAACACACTTAGTCCATCTATTCATGAAATACATTTAAATATTCATGGGAAAGAAAAGGCAAGGAGGTTTAAAGTTCAACAGAAAAAAATGATATGAACTTCTTTGGCTGACGTGCACCCTTCGAGCTGTGTGAGACGTCACAAGTTGAAGAGTAATGGAAACACTCAATAAGAGTTTTATGACACAGGGGCTATTTGCTTTAGGACAGTTTCCTACCACTAACCAACAATATAGAAATAGATGAGAGCCCTGAGGACGTTCTCCTTTTTCATGCAAACACTGTACGCAACTTTTCAACACACAATGTGTCATCCACCCTAAGCATACAATGACTTATGATAGTCATTCATCCACATATCATACATGCATATGTACGTACGTACACTACCTCATCACAAAAGTATGACTAGACAAGGATGCTGTACCGTACAATCTATAGATGGTGAACATATGGGTGGCATTCCCTGCATCAGGCTTTAAATCAAACTGTTAGCTTTCTGCAAAGCCTCTTAAAAAAACATTGGACTTGTGAAATTCCTGAGCCATAGAAAATACCTCTTGGCCACTCACACCTCTTGATCACCATCCCACCTCCACCACCCAGTCCATCAACCAAACTCTATGAGCCAATAGGAGTTGTGCCTCTTCACTGTCCGTGCATGTGTGTGTCTGTGTGCGTGTGTGTGTATGCGGTCGTGTGTGTGCATCCGTGCGTGTGTGCCTGTCGGCCTGCCTGCCAGTGAGTGAGTGTGTTTTACCTTCCAGATCATTCCAGTCTATTCCAGAGAATTCTCAGACGGCAACCTATTTTATTTACTTTATCTTCAATAAAATGGTTCAGTGAGCATTAGCAACTTTGAGACACGAATTTCAATCAGTCCTATGGCAGCGGCGTCAGTCTGCATTAAAGCCAGCGCAGCAGTGTGTGTGTGTGTGTGTGTGTGTGTGTGTGTGTGTGTGTGTGTGTGTGTGCTCTGCGAGGTGCAGCGGAGGGAGCAACGCTGCAGACAGGCTGAGCTGTAAGCAACCGAGTGAGAGGGCTCTAATAACACAAAGGGAGGGAGAGCGGGAGGGAGGCAGTAGGGGACAGAGGGAGGAGAGAGGGGAGAAGGGAGACTAGAGATGGATAAAGGGAGGGAGCGGGAAGAGCGAAAGGGTGGGGGTAAAGGAAAAGAGAGAAAGAGAAGGTAAATGGAGAGAGGGAATAAGATAAGTGCGGGAAAGAGAGCGAGAGAAAAAGAAAAAAAGTAAGGTAGAGAGAGTGAGAGCGTTCTCCCTGGGTAGAGCAGAGCAGGTATTGTACAATAAACACAGGTGAGCAGCTCTACACCCCAGGACCTCTTCAGGATGACTGACAGGTGAAAGCTCTCACTGACCGGGAGCTTAATTTTACATGACATGAGAAGGAGTGGAACTCAACTGCTGCAGCAGAGTATAACTGAGAGACTCTCTAGGAGGGAAAGTTGGACACACAAGTACACATGCACACACACACACACCATTTCCCTTCACAGGTGAGCAGGACCAACAGACAGCCTGGTGCTTCATTCACTTAACCCGAGAGGTGCTGCAGACTGGATGTATGTATACAGACTGAATGTTTTCCACATGACGTGCCTCGGGCTGTTTTTGTCAACTGCACTCTGAGCAGCACCGAGTCAGGTAGTATGACCACATGATTGCCCGAGAGGCACCTCTCGGAGAGGGCTGGGGACACACTGAAATTCCCACGCATGATGAGGTGTAATCAGAAACCCCATTCAGAGGGGTAGCCAAGTTTGTCAACATATATAGATTCGACATTCCAACTCCTGTCAGGGTTTTGTCCCAAATCAAGCGAGTTGTCGACTTGTCATCTCGACACGTAGACAGATGCTTTCTGGCCATTCTGGGACAAGCAGGTAGCAAGTGACGTATTGTCTAGGCTTGTGGTTTGTGGCCGGGGGAAGTGGGATTCAAGGCGCTTGTAGTATCCCCCCCCCCCCTCTGTATCTCTTTGCAAGCCCCGATCAAATGATCATAATGAACAAAGCAGTTGGCTTGTTGCCGCTGCAGTAAAAGCATTCCAAGCATCTGCCTCTAACCCTAGGAAGCTCTTTGCCACCTTCTCCTCCCTCCTGAATCCTCCTCCCCCTCCTCCCCCCTCCTCCCTCTCTGCTGATGACTTTGTCAACCATTTTGAAAAGAAGGTCGACGACATCCGATCCTCGTTTGCTAAGTCAAACGACACCGCTGGTTCTGCTCACACTGCCCTACCCTGTGCTTTGACCTCTTTCTCCCCTCTCTCTCCAGATGAAATCTCGCGTCTTGTGACGGCCGGCCGCCCAACAACCTGCCCGCTTGACCCTATCCCCTCCTCTCTTCTCCAGACCATTTCCGGAGACCTTCTCCCTTACCTCACCTCGCTCATCAACTCATCCTTGACCGCTGGCTACGTCCCTTCCGTCTTCAAGAGAGCGAGAGTTGCACCCCTTCTGAAAAAACCTACACTCGATCCCTCCGATGTCAACAACTACAGACCAGTATCCCTTCTTTCTTTTCTCTCCAAAACTCTTGAACGTGCCGTCCTTGGCCAGCTCTCCTGCTATCTCACTCAGAATGACCTTCTTGATCCAAATCAGTCAGGTTTCAAGACTAGTCATTCAACTGAGACTGCTCTTCTCTGTGTCTCGGAGGCGCTCCGTACTGCTAAAGCTAACTCTCTCTCCTCTGCTCTCATCCTTCTAGACCTATCGGCTGCCTTTGATACTGTGAACCATCAGATCCTCCTCTCCACCCTCTCCGAGCTGGGCATCTCCGGCGCGGCCCACGCTTGGATTGCGTCCTACCTGACAGGTCGCTCCTACCAGGTGGCGTGGCGAGAATCTGTCTCCGCACCACGTGCTCTCACCACTGGTGTCCCCCAGGGCTCTGTTCTAGGCCCTCTCCTATTCTCGCTATACACCAAGTCACTTGGCTCTGTCATATCCTCACATGGTCTCTCCTATCATTGCTATGCAGACGACACACAATTAATCTTCTCCTTTCCCCCCTCTGATAACCAGGTGGTGAATCGCATCTCTGCATGTCTGGCAGACATATCAGTGTGGATGACGGATCACCACCTCAAGCTGAACCTCGGCAAGACGGAGCTGCTCTTCCTCCCGGGGAAGGACTGCCCGTTCCATGATCTCGCCATCACGGTTGACAACTCCATTGTGTCCTCCTCCCAGAGTGCTAAGAACCTTGGCGTGATCCTGGACAACACCCTGTCGTTCTCAACTAACATCAAGGCGGTGACCCGTTCCTGTAGGTTCATGCTCTACAACATTTGCAGAGTACGACCCTGCCTCACGCAGGAAGCGGCGCAGGTCCTAATCCAGGCACTTGTCATCTCCCGTCTGGATTACTGCAACTCGCTGTTGGCTGGGCTCCCTGCCTGTGCCATTAAACCCCTACAACTCATCCAGAACGCCGCAGCCCGTCTGGTGTTCAACTTTCCCAAGTTCTCTCACGTCACCCCGCTCCTCCGCTCTCTCCACTGGCTTCCAGTTGAAGCTCGCATCCGCTACAAGACCATGGTGCTTGCCTACGGAGCTGTGAGGGGAACGGCACCTCCGTACCTTCAGGCTCTGATCAGGCCCTACACCCAAACAAGGGCACTGCGTTCATCCACCTCTGGCCTGCTCGCCTCCCTACCTCTGAGGAAGTACAGTTCCCGCTCAGCCCAGTCAAAACTGTTCGCTGCTCTGGCACCCCAATGGTGGAACAAACTCCCTCACGACGCCAGGTCAGCGGAGTCAATCACCACCTTCCGGAGACACCTGAAACCCCACCTCTTTAAGGAATACCTAGGATAGGATAAAGTAATCCTTCTAACCCCCCCCCCCTTAAAAGAGTTAGATGCACTATTGTAAAGTGGTTGTTCCACTGGATATCATAAGGTGAATGCACCAATTTGTAAGTCGCTCTGGATAAGAGCGTCTGCTAAATGACTTAAATGTAAATGTAAATGTAAAAGCTTTTGCAATGGCTGTGACTGGGACTTGATTTGAAGCAAGGAAAAATAGCTTGTGAAATAGCGTTATCTACAGGATCTTAACTTGAAGAGCAAACACAACGCTACATTTTGATGCCAAATGTGTCATCTTAATAATCTTAGTTAAGTTTTCTTTAGCGTTTCAAAACAAAAACGTGCTACACTTTGGACCGCCACTGAAGTATAATATCAAAATGAAAGATGTAAAACCTGGTGGTGTTGGTGAATAATTACTCTATTTGGAATAGTATAAAAAAAGTTCTCATAACTGAACAAATGTATTCTAATTTACATTTATATGAACCTTCTTTGTGGCCAATTATTCCAATAATCGGAGAGTCTTACAACACCGCAGGAGGCCGGAATCCTTCAGACTCCATTGCTTCAAAGCTTTAAAAATGTATGATTCTTAGAAACCAATTGCTGCTAATAGTGGATTTATTCCATTACATCATTTACACAATGTTTTCACTTTGGTTCAACTTCCACATAGGATTCAGCCTCAGTTCATTCAAAATGGGTCATGGGTATTCTTTTGTGCGCTGCACATATATTGATTTATGACTGTATTTAAGGAGTTAGGAGGGCACATATATTCATAAAACACATACATTCTATCAACATGATTGGCCAACATTGTATTGACAAATCCCCACCTATCTTAATTCGAAGGAAGCAGATAGCAACAGATAACAACAGAGGCGTTGTATACGTTTAGAAAAACGACCGTGTTTCCTGAATGCTGCGACGATAACGCACAGGTTCAAACTGTCGAGATAATCAACATTAGACCTGCCACAACGCAGGTGAAACTATGTGAAACCAATTCATTGGACACGATCACCTGCAACTGAAGCGGCACGTAATTCTTCCCACCTGAAATAACGAGTTCAAACCGATGTCAAGCCGCTCTGATGTCATGTCTTTTGAGGCTTTTGTTTCACAATAATCTCATGCACTTGGAAACATGCCATCAGACTGGGCTTCCGCACCCAGGCTCTTTCCCAATTAAGTCGGGGGGGGAAGAATGACATGTGAAACACCAGATGCGTCTCGTTTATAAAAAAGTACGACTGTGCAGACAATATCTGCAATCAGTCATGTCCAAAGTACTTAGCAAGCAGTGACCAATGCATGCTGAATGGGGAGGTGGATTTAAGTCCTATAGTTTATCCTATGAGGGGTCTATAAGGGGACACAACCCCCAGTGTGATCCGATCAGGCTTCGAGACCTTTAGAGAGACACTGACTGGCTGACTGACTAGTCGCCCGCCAGGGCTGCATCCGTGGCCATTCACACCGTTGATTTGCATACCCCCCTCCTCTCCTCTCTGGATCAATAATCTCATTGAGTCAGTGTGTCTTCTCCATCAGGAGTGATGGCAGCTAGGTAGAGACGCCCCCTTCTGTAACTCTATTCTCATGGCAACTGTCCACCCCAGACAAACACTCCTCTACGCTCTATCTATTCTAGACGCCTCTTCTTCTTTTCTTTCTGGGTCCTCATTACTCCTCTTCTGAACAGGCAGGAGGAGAGGCAAATAAACCTTAGAACAAACAAAACGGATTGAAAAGGTAAAGTATTAACATATCAGCGCCAGGGTCTTTCTTGATAAAATAGATTTGAAGTTAGATGTGTTGTTTTTTTAAAGTCTACCTTGTTAGACTTTGGAAACTGAAGGAACATACTGTGGAGAAGCAATAGGCTACACATGGTGTGCTTGCACCAAGTGAAGGACGAAGGGGGAGGGTGAAAATAAGTATGAGGTGTAAATATATATTTCCTGTGAGGCAAAGTACAATTCCAGAATCCTATTTAAAAAACTCCAACTCCTAATCCAACCAAAGATCTGTAAAGAGTAGGACGTGGGTCCACTCTTGGTCCAATTTGCTCACAGCATGACACTATCAGACCCCAAACCAAACCTCATTAAACTGGAATATGGAAACTTGGGGAAGTTCCAAAACGGCAACTCTTTTTCCCCCTCCAAGTAGGAAGACAAAACAGTGGACCATAAAAGAGGAATATAAGAAGGAAGGGAAGAAAGGGAGGCAGGCAGATCCTTGGGAGGACTGGAGAGTGAGAAAGTGAACGTTTGATGAGTAATACTTTTTTTGTTGTAGACGGGGCTTAACTTTGAAATATTCCGGGGTGGTTCTGAATGGGGGATTGACCAATGACCTGATCCCAGCCACACACTGGGCGCCAGAGTTAATGGTGGATAAAGATTAGAAAAACGGGCCCTAGCCTGATCTCCATCCCCATCCTCTTCAATCCCAAATCAGACCCACAATGGACTCTGCCAATAGGGATGACTCAAGTCCCTTTGATTCTTCTCCCTCCCCAGTAGTCAGGGTGTCCAGGGTAAAGACCCGTGGAGGTTACCCTCTCCTACTCAGGGGGAAGCCAGCCGGGCTCCTTGGCTCAGAAAACCCTTTAGGGTTTTGGAAATGAAATGACAGAAGCTCTGATCTATAACAAGAAATCAATTCCAAATTGGAAGTCTGAGGCAAAGCCATCCGTCCGGGGCTTGCTTCTATAAACTAGCCAGAGATATGCTTTAATTGCTGTAGATTTGATATATGTGTACATTCACAGTAATGCAAAAGTTAGGTCAATTATACTTCTTTGGGATGATTAGAGGACTTCTGTTCCAGAACAGATATGCTTTAAGAGTTCATCTTTGAAGATTTAAATGGGATACTCAACAAATTAAAAACGAATATTCAAATCTCTTTTAGGTGGAAGAGGGAAGGGAATCTCGGTTCTGCTTAGTCTTGTGAAGATGTGACTCTTGGGATGTGGGCTGGGGCTGAGGCCTACAGCTGAGCTGAGCCACCCTAACCCAGCCTCTCGCTCCGCTTGGCTCCTAGCTGCCTCGCTTGAATCATCCTTGGACCTCAAAGGCAAAACTCTGCAGCTGAATACGGAGACAAATAGACGTCCTTCCTCAGACTGGGTCAAAATATGAAAATAAACCAGTGGCTGGGATTCAGGAAATAACCTGTCTAAGAGTAGTTCTCCTCCGCCACATTGAAAAACAGATCAAAACAAGACTTTTTTCACAACATTTTTCAAATTCAAAAGTTTATGGGGTGGGGTGACTTCTACGAAAAAACTTGAGAATGACCTACAGCATACATTTAATTACACAAATAATTGATAGTGGAGAAGTTATGGAGGGCTACAAATACAGAAGCCAGTACCTTTACATTTGATTTTACCTGCAAAGCAATTCACTTCAACTGTTCTCTGCTCACTGAACAATCACCCATTGTCAAGTTAGCATTCGATATCTATCCCCCATCCAATTACGGCTAAATTCCATCCCCTCACGATGATGAGGCTTCTCCTCCCCATCGCTACTGCAGTTTTACCGTCTGGCAATGTTCTGTTCGGTCTGAGACACCACCTGTGACTCTGTCTCAGTCTGGCTGCTGTGGGGACACATTAGTAATGACGGCAGGCCTCCGCCGTAGTAGCAGTCACATAATCAGTGTGTGTCACACTTACTGTGCTGGCTGGGATTCTTTATGCTCGTTTTATACTGACTTGGTGACGACAAACTGCCTCTGTTATCACCACTGGATGTCTCATAGAGAATCTCATTGGGAATCTAAGGGGCTACAGAAGCTATGAGTTGTGCCACTGGGTGCCGTTACAGCACAGTAGGGTGCACACGCATAGAATTGTGCATGGAATTGTGCATGGAATTGTGCATGGAATTGTGCATGGAATTGTGCATGGAGGACCGACTTATGAACAGTGTCTCCCGATGATTCATGCATCTACACTTCTCCGCTTGAAGTTTTGAATGAGCTTCGTCACTTGATAAGAGTTGTCTTGTAACCTCCAGCCCCGAAAGACCAGTGCAGGTGAATCCCTCGAGCTGATGTCAACAAGAATTGGCAGTGGATGTGACTGTTCAGATCGGATAATAATCCGAACCGACACACAACACAAGGGCATGCAAAAGATCAGTGTAAAAGACAGTGTGACTCACCACTTTGGAATTCAGAATGTGGATGCTCTTCTCACAGCCGTTGCATATTTCATCCTAAACAAATGAACATTGGTTATGAGCTAACATTCTGGTGTTTATTCAACACCACCTTCATGCATGTCCAGATAATACATTCAAACACTTCCAAGTTTCTCGGTGTCAATAACCTCTTGTCTATTGTGATGTGTTAAGACGGCTCACTCTCAATTAAACATGGGCGTCTAGAAAACGTTCCCCAACATTCACTAAGAAGACTTTCAGATATCCTTCCTCCCAGTCCACATTGGCTGGATCTAATGCATATCATAACTTCAAAAAGCTACAGTAGATAGGATGTCTAGGAAGTGTGAAGACCAAACAGGCACAACCTGACAGGTTTCATTGCAGAGGTGGAACTCTATCATGGTGGGCAGATGAAGATCTGTTATTTTTCTATGGTGGTAACTGTGCCTCAGCTGGGCTTTAGCGTAACACTCCTGCCCAGGTACAAGTAAAGAAACTAGAACAAAATCATACACCTTTGTCCTTAAGATTAGAGGTGTCATGTCCATTGAAAATAAGGAGGCACAGGCAAGTTTCATCCATTTGTACACTGAAAATCTAGAAAGTATAGTTTATTTTATGCCTAAGTCTAAGATTTGGCCATCAGTGCCCTCAAAGTTATGCATGACACCTCTGAGATGAATGATCTTGGATGGAAAAAATCAAGTCAAGTTACACAGTTACACACAGCACGTTACAATTGTCAAATTCTGCCTTATCAGTCCAAAGGCAGAAAACCTTTGACAGCACATGAAAGGCTGTGTTGTAGTACTTACCCTGAGGGTGAAAACGTGTGGTTGTTGTCCGTCTCTTCCAGGAGGGGAAGGATCTCCAGTCCAGAGATGTCTGTAGAGGATATGCAGGGGGAGAGCAGATCAGAGAGAAATCATTACTCAAAAGCATGTTCCCATACAGTAAAACATTATCAACCAAGTTTCCAATTCACATTGTAAATGACCCCCCCCCCCCCCCCCCCCCCGCCCACTCCGATGGTGCTTGTGCAAACATGTATAGGATAAATGTGGGTAGGTTTTCTTGCACATGAGCTATGAGTTATTAGCTTTTAGGGGAAAGCAATAAACTTGGGAACAACAAAGTGCACATGGATTTGCCTGTTAGGTGACTGTATGCACGTGAGTGAGTATGTGTCTGTGTGTACATGTTAGAGCTGGGACGATAAACCGAAAATGATCGACACCGACCATACCGATCACTTATCGCAGGCATTTTATGGATATCCTTCATTACTATACATAGCCTATACTAGAGAAATGTGACATTTGAAATGAAATGAGTTTGCTAATATGGGTGATTGTTAATGGTACAATTGATGACTACAACCGTCAAACTAATAGCAGTAGTTGTAGTTTAAAGGATAATAAATCATTTTTTAATGCAATTTATCGTAATATCTATTTTTGACCATATCCCCC
This sequence comes from Salvelinus fontinalis, assembly GCF_029448725.1. Lineage (NCBI taxonomy): Eukaryota > Metazoa > Chordata > Actinopteri > Salmoniformes > Salmonidae > Salvelinus > Salvelinus fontinalis. The sequence continues at coordinate 22,696,217 of NC_074703.1, read as the reverse complement.
AGCTCTAGTACATGTGAATGTATGCTTGTGTGTGTGTATGTGTGTGAGTAAGTGCTTTTGTGTGCATGGAGGGGTGTACTTGTGGGTGCGTGTGTGTGTGCGTGTGTGCGTGTCTGTGCAAGAAAGATGAGGGGTGACCTTCTGAATTTAGGTAATGTACAGTAACAGTAAATGACAGGTTTTAACGACAATAATGACATGTCCCATGTCCTTATAATACACCTATCTGCAATTCTGTATAAAACAATCCTCAATCATCAATCTGTTATTTCCACATGCATCTTCCTAACGTTTGCTATGTTTTGTTACATTACCGTAAGAATGACCAACTGCAGCCACATAACCTCTCAGACGTTTTAATGCCTATACATCATGTTTAAGCACTTGACCCCTCGCAACATTTGAATTCCCCTCGTGGTTGAGCGAGCATTTTACAGGCAGCCTCTCTCTCTCTGATACTTAAGACACAGGGAGGACCAATGGCCCGGCCTGGACGTTCCTGTAGAATTTGTCTTTCTTTTTTTTCTTCCCGAATTCCAATGACCCCTGAAGGCAACCAGCAACTGCTGAATCCTGTGGAATGTGCTCTCTGAACTGTACAAAAAGCCCTCAGCCCAAAGAGCACCGCGGAAAACAAAACCTGCCAAGTGTCATTATTTTTACTGTTTGAGTTTGGGGAAAGAAGTGGTGCACGGTGCACACGGATTGCCGTGTAACATTTATGCAGTGGAAAAAGGATACAAATCTCCCCTTCCATTCTGTACTGTCTATTGTGAAAATAGGCACGGTGACGTTTCTGTTAGCGTACACACTCATCTAATCTAGTACCGATGTACTTAAAAAGAAAATACTGTACTGTTTAGTACTAGCATGAAGGCTAAGTAAACATGTGATAAAGGACTAATAACACACCAAATATGAATCAAACTACTTAACACTTAGCTATATTTGTGTGAATAAACATTCAGGTAAAATGTAACCGCCGTATAAGTTGGATAAAAACATCATTTTCAGTAATTGTTCCATTCATCCAAAATGACTTGCTGAGTTTACTTTAATACAGTGTTGGCCTGTGAAGCCGTAATACTCTCTTCAGAGGAAAAGCAACAAGAAAGCTCTTTAGTCTGTGTGACCAATTCAAGAGATTTACAAATATCACACATATCTTTACGCTTAGCCTAAATACAAAAATGATCTTTAAATTCTATCAACTTATAAATACAGACTGCATTCAAGCGTTCAAGGGGCCTAATAATACCATTGGCTATTTACATAAAGCGCAGCGCTTTGTCAAGATAAACTATTTAAAATAGAGAGCAGAAATACCTCCACAGCGGCTATAGAAGAGTCTGTGGATGAAAGAGGGACATTATGCTAACAAGTCAGATTACTGTACACAATCATTTTATCTTTAACGTAAATACCATCCCTGTGTTACGACGGTGGGGGCTTACGGAAAAGTCACCGCCAATAATATTTTCTACAGGGAACCAAATGCTCCTTATCGGTGTTAGGCGAGCAATTCAGGCCCCCGAACAAAGATGAGTCTTCAAACTCATTCTATTCATCACCGGACGTGTAATTACCTTGGGCTCACAGTCTAGACGTTACCGCTTTCACAGAATTTAAGACCCCCTCTCTCTGCAACGCCGCCGCCACAGCGCACGCCGCTCTCTCTCCTCTCACCCTCCCCGAGCACCGGCGAACGTTAAATCTGCCAGCAGATAAATTAACGAAGAACGCAATAAAATGGACACAATGAGAAGAACTTTATCCTGCCCGCTGCTAAATGAGATTTCTTTGAAATGCAGATCAGTGGAGCTAGATTAGTGAGTTTTAGCTGCTGTCAACATCATAACAAAATACAAACGTGATTGTTCGGGCCGGGGCCTTATCTCCGTGCTTCCATCTGCTGCCTGGCTATTTACTCTCCTTGATTTACTATGCAGATCTAAATAAGTCGCATCAAAAGGAGGGCTTACTGCACAATGGCTTCTTAAGCTTCTACATCAAGGTATTTGAAACCGTAGTCACTTAAAAAGGAGGCCCATCAAAGGCCCATCTCTAATGAACTCCCGTATCAGAGGGGGTTTGTGCCGGTTTTTAATGCTTCCTGTCTGGCTGCTTGTGTGAAGAGAAAGAGGAAGCACTACAAATCAGAACAACCCACAGCTATAGGAGGTGTGGCTCTGTAGGGCCACATGAGACCAGCTCACTGCATGGGGCCAATACAACCCCAGGTCTGTCAAGACTACTGGAGACAGTGGAATAGAGTGGGACAGAATAGAATATATTCTATTACACATTGGCTTCACAGCATCAACACCAGCAACACGTCAACGTTAAGTGCCTCGAATACCTCATTATCACCAGAGAAAGGAGGACAGATGGAAAGACAAGGCAATAAACATTGTTTTCTGCATGCATGTCAATCCATTTCTCACCAGGAGCATGACATCCAAATGCAAGAATGAGCCATATTATGTTCCCTGCTCTAGTTCTGCACAGAGAAACACTAATCTTCCAAGCTTTCGAACAACGTTTAGGCAATAACCTTTAATTTCATGGTGTATTTGTTACATTCAGTAACACAGACCAGATGATAAACCAAACCTTCAAGACTTCATGAAAAAAGAACTGCATTAGAAAAAGCACGATCTTCATTTCCATCTCGGTTTTAATGTCGGGACCCAACAAGCATGCAGTTTAGTTTACCAAAGAACAATTAGCCCCCTGAGCCCAAACAGACCCTGGCACATGTGGTTGAGAGGCGAGAGCCACAGGGGGGCACCAGATGATGGGTGGGTTGGGAGGGAAGCGTGTGGCGCGTGGCAGCCACGCATGTGCCAGTCAATGGCTCCTGGGCATGTCCTGCCTCACTGCTACTCTCACAGGGAGAAAGAGAAAAAGAGACGGAGAAAGAGAGAGAGAACGCCTTCTCTTCCCTGTCCCGTAGTCTCTGGGAGCCACTCCATTCTCTTCAGAATTGCAGGCAGCCCTCCAGATAGAGAGCTTACAACAAAGGAGGCATCCTATGGCCTTGTGGCTTCCCTACAGAAACCAATGTTCTCTACTTCTTTATCCCTCCATCCCTCATTGTCTCTCTCGGTATTTTCCCCCTTTTCTCTTCGTACCGTGCCAAGTGGGCCCAGTGCCAGTGACCTCTTCCTTTTTTTCTTGTCTAATGAAATGGCAAAACAACAGATTTACATATGCAGAAACAGGTGTTGTAACAGGTTTGACTGCTCTTGACCTGAACCATGTTAGAAGGAAATAAATGCACAAAAAAAGTTTATTAGCAACAGCTGCCTGAAGGTATTTAGGCTCTGATGGGCACTCAAGTCTACACCATCTGCCTTGCTGGTTGCCAGAAGTGACAATCTAAATCAAAAACCACCCATCAACTATCCTAAAAATAAACCATTGTGTTGCTGCGGCCATATGTTGTGGCCATTTCTTTTATAAAAGTGGCTGAATGAAGGCTTATGGCCCTGTCATCCAGGGAAACCCTACAAGCCACACAGTAGCCTATAATTACTCTCAACCAATCCCCTCTGTTCTAACCAGAACACTGCGTCAGCATCTCACATCACCATGTCCAAGTCCATCCCTCTGAAATTACAGGATATAAAACTATGGCCCTACGACAAAAGGACTAGGCCTACAGTCCAAGAACAAGTTTGAGGACACTCTATAGCGGGCAAAATGTTGGTATGAAGTGTTACTAATAGCTAGCTAGTAAATAGCTTTTACGCTTGTAATGTCACCTGTCATACATTTGTAAATCATTAAAGTATTCAAAAGTAACTATTAGAATGTGCTAATAGGATTGTTAGAGACATTTATGATCTAATCAACTAGCCTACATGCAGTAGATATTATAATATGGCCATGATATCAAAGTACACAACAACAAAAAGCTAGGCATATTTCTGAAAATGGCCTCCCTTTTATACCACTGTAAATATCATAGCCAAGAAAGTCATTTTTGTCATTTAAAATGCATCCATGTCTTTCTGAAAGACAAAAGCTGTAAAAGCCCTATTGTTTTTTTTCCCTGGCTATTTTCATTTAGACGAGCCAGCGAGACAGAAGGAACCAACCTGAGACAGTCGTGACCCTGCCAGAGTGTTGCAACTTGTTCTAGAGCAACGCCGGCAGAAGGCAGCGCCATATGCCCCCAGCCCCGAGCTCGATGCTCTTTCTGCAGCCTAATGTGCCTGTCGGAAAGCATTACCCTCACAAATCCTGTGTTTTTACAACATGTTTGAAATAAACAGTCCCCCCCCCCCCCCCCCCCCCCCATCTCTCTCTCCAAGAGAATTGTCCTCAGAGACACACAGAACCAGTGAGAGGAAGGTCAGTGTTTGTTTGTGTTCCTGCTGTTTGAGCAGCACATGCCTGCTTCAAATCAATACTAGCCATCCCTCCCTTTTTTTCTAGAATTCCTAAAAGGACAACTTCAATGAGCCCCAGATGTTTAAAACGCCATGTTCATTTGACCAACAATTTAATCCGAGTGTAAGATGAAGCTAGCACACGGATCTAGACATGACTCGTTACACAATTTTGTTTCTCAATTAACCGTTAAACAATTGTAGAGTTAAGACAATAGCCCTGTTATTTCTCAATCTGTCTGATGTGAGTAGTTGTTTACAGTGATGCAGACAGGCTGGTGGCAGATTTCGCCTGAGTGATGGCGACCTTGCCGTTCACTATGAGTGACCATCCATCTTTGATTCAGGGCAAGACCCTGCAACCAACACATTCTTTCACACCAGTCCAGTGCACTGTCCCTTCTTTCTCCATCCAACCGTGACTTAAAGAAAAGCAAAAGCTGGCATTATTTTACACTGCTGTGAGCATAGCATAGAGAATAGAGAAGGGATGGGTAACTCCATTCCTTGGGGGCCTGATTGTTGTCACACTGACTCCAGTAATCAACTAATAGTGATCTTCAGTTTAAAATGCAATTAGATTAATCAGCTGTGCTAGAGATGGGGGAAAAAGTGTGTCACCACTCTGGCCCCCCGAGGAGTGGAGTATGGAGTGTCATATAGAGTAAACAAGTTTTGGCTGCACAAAGCAGGGGAAAAATATGAACAAGAAGTGCCCCAAAACGATCAAATCTATTCTCGCATGGGAATCAAACAACTAAAACAGAAATCACACAATTGTACAGATAATGCAGGTTGAAATGCAGCAAGTCCACGTAACAGGTAGAACTAACGGCCTTTCAAAGGGTCAACCGGTGGTTCAATTGTCAAGGTCTTAGGTCATGATCAAGCATCTACTGCTAGACCTTAGCTGAGCCGATACAGCGCGACTGCACTGGTAGACTGCAATGGTAACAATGCTTTGTTGGTTAGTGGTAAAGCAACGTTTGTTTACGTCAGTCACAAGTCATGCTGCAGTTTGCGTAGGTTCTATTCATTGTTAAAGTACAGGAGTCGTTATGAGGTTTTGGGAACCGGCTGAACCTGCGGCGCCCATGTGTTTGGTCGTTTGTTTGTAGTGCAACAACCCTGAGATCGTGGCACGGTGACGTACAACGTGGTATTTCGAAAACCTTGCTTTCTTAGAAACACAGCATTTAGGACTGTTATACACAAATAGAAATATTGGCAAGTGTTTCAAACTGACAAGTGAGAACAGTTATCAGTATCCCATTGTTCTAAAATGAGTCATAAAGCAATGAGCAATGAGACACTCCTCCAAACTTGTCCGGAAAGTCAAATAAATGCTCAGTGTAAAATAAACACGTCGGTGTTGAGACTTGTTTCAAAGACAACACTTAACACAGCCTTTAAGTCTTGAGTCAAACTGCAATCTCCGTTTAATCCATATCCTCTGACTCCACCCAACACAAGCTTTTCTTGGCCAAAAGTCACAGTGTTTCTTACCCACAACAGCAGAAAGTCCAGCTTATAGAAGTGACCCAGAGCGTAACTAAAAAAGTCTGAGCTCTCGGCCTCTTAGTTACTGGGGCACACAAAACACCATTACCATTATGCGGATAATTACAGTGCATGGGGGAGTCTTAAGCATGTTATATACTCTTTAATCTTAAGAAGGCAATCTCTTCTAGGGTGACAGATAGCAGCATATGATCCTGGTAAACAAATATGTTCACGCAGCACAAAAGTGCCATTAAAGGCCAAAACTGTCAACACAAATTCCATTCTTACTGAAGGAAGGGAGGGAGGGAGGGGGGAGGAAAAAAAGACTTGATCACCTCTGGTTGCTTTAACTTGCATGGAGGTTGTCATGGAAACATTTCTATGAAGTTAACGGGGATAAAAACAGAAAGCTTTCCAGTTTAATTGCCATTAGGCTTAGAGAGCAGAGTTGACTTGCCCATACATTAAAACACAGACAGGGTACAATGCTCATATTTAGACAAATGAAACTATGATGCTCCACCCTTTTGTTTATCTTTTTTTCCCCAAAACAGGGCAACACCTCTAAGGTTGAGCAAGCAGCCAGTTTTATTAAAAAGGAGATGTTGGGGGATGGGTGGTGGTACGATACAAAAGCTAAGAGAGAGGCTAGAGTTCACTTAAAAGAAAAAGTAGGTATTTGTTTCAAAGTTGCTCTGTAGTAAATTAAAAGAAAACAATATGTACTTTGTTCTAAATGCAGACTGCACTGCATGACATGTCCTTTGAATGATTTAAATGAAGACTCAATATACATGAAAAAAAGAACAAATCATATACTATTTCTCAGTTACTAGCATACATTTCTTTAATCAGAGAAAAAATGATGCATTAACTTATGACTGGTTGGCTGAAATCTAAAACTTAAAGGTGCAATATGCAGAAATTCCTCTGCCATTTCCTGGTTGCTAAAATTGTAATAGTTCACCTAATTTCAGTTCATGTGACAAAACAAGCAATGTATAGTGAAGATTGTAGAGAATCATTGTACCATCTAAACCGCTGTGGAATATCTTTTCAATAACCCAAAATATTGTATTTTCAGCTGTTTGAAGGTAGTGTACAAAACCAAAAGTAAAAGACGCAAACACAAAATGTAAGAACGGGAAGCATAGAAATAGCGCACATAGAACAGATCTTTAGACTTGCTTTCAATGAGAATGACAGAATGCCCCAAAAGTTACATATTGCAGCTTAAATGTTGATAAATGGTTGAAAGGTATGATAAACGTATACACATTAATCCTTGGGAGGACATTAATTTTCATATTACCATAATGTAGCAGCAAACCACAAAATGATAAATGCAGCAATCAAAAAATGGATGCAGAGTGGCACAATAATAAGTGCAGCGCGCTACTAATGCTGGCCAGCTACCATTTGTCCACATTCAACCATATAGCCTTGACGCAGACAGCAGAGTGAAATATTAGGTTACTTTCCCAAAAAGTAAACGTCAACAACAAACTAAAAAGCCCTGAAACAGGGCCTCTATAGCTACGGATTTATATAGTTCCTACCAGGCAATGATTACAGAGGTTCCAAACAAGGAGTTGACAAAGTATGGTCCTAAAATAAGGGCAAAAGTGTTGAGTGATGAAACAGTGAAGCACACCTGCATTTCAGGCTGGGGAACACCTGTGCACCCGCGGCTTGAACAAAAGGGTTCAGTTTTGTTAATCCACCAGGGGTGAAAACTGATCACAGGCCATGAGGGAACTTTGTTAGCGTTTCTATAAGAAAAAAAAGCTACACCTAGGCTTTCGATTTAGGTGCAGCGCTAACTAAAGTAGAGAGGTACTTCCGAGTGCTTTTAGGGGGGCCCTTAACCAAGGTGTAGCAACCCATCGTCCAAACTACAAGTCCATCATTCACATTAAGAACTATGAGGATAATACTGAAACTGGTCTCTCATTTTACATCTGGGCTATGACGATATGGAATACGCTGTAGCTACAAATGGCGCAAGAATGTAACGGTAACGTGTTCACCATTGATCTTTATCATCATCACCATCAACGACAATAACAGTACAACTAGTTATACTATTATACGTTTGCTTTCATTTTAAGCGTTGGTAGTCCGAGCAGCTACAGTAGTTGGTAGCTAGAAGCAAAAGTAATGCAGTAGTAACTGTAGTGTAAAAGGAACATCAAATAATAAAGTACAGTAAGTTACTGTAGTAGTACTATAGTAGTAGAAGGTGATGGTAATAGTAGGAACTGTGGCACAACTGATAACGACACTGCTACAAATTCGCATTACACAGATAGTAAACTAGATCGCAATACATCATTATCAACGAGTCAGTTATAATAGCTCAACTTTTAGTTTTAGAGAAAAAAACGTTTTCCAATTTCTGCATATTAATGAGATAGTGGTGAATGCTGTACTTTCCAAATGATCATTATATTCAATGGCCAAAAATAAATGAATTTCAAAATGTAATTGTTACATTTAAATGAGAATACTTTGAGATTCCATTCCAGTGAATGAATGTGGCTATGACTATTACATTTTTTTTATATTAATTCAAAAACATCAGAATAAGTTAATACATCTCTGAATTGGTAGGCTACTTTCAACTAGTTATCTACAGCTATTCTACCTGACTTTTCAACCTATGTAAAAATTGTCTTTCATAACGTTTTATTGTATTGTTATTAGTGCTAAGGGCAATACATAGTTCCATCTTTGATATACTGAAAAGACGCATTGGATACATTGTTGAATATCGGCTTCAACGAGCCAGTGGTCATCTATAAAAGAGTTCTATCCTCCCTATTGGCTGCACACGCCGGACAGTGTTGCAAGAGGGTCCTTGGCAACCACAAAGCACAGCCGACTATTGTGTGAAGTACATGAAAGGAACCAACATGAAAAATGAAATATATATATATATATATATATACACACATCTGCAATATATAATTGTTGGGATGATTTGAAGTTGTTCACAATCGTCCGCACAAACTATGGCTTCACAATTTAAGTTGGTGGACAGTAAGAATCGATGAAGAGAATCAGTGAAACTCAAAGAGGGTGGAAAGAAATAAACACTGGTTAAAACTTACCAAAAACGCAGGTTTATTTCCTCTAGGAAAACAAGAGCCACCACGTGAGAAGAAGTTGGTGTACGTTCAGCTTCAAGAAATCTTCACACGTGACTGTACAAGTAACCATAAAGCAGAAAAATGAACAACAAGCCGTAGAGTAAATAAAAACTCAAATATTCCTCCGCTGGCGCTGCACTCATACAAGCGTTGTCTTGCGCTCCTGCTGTCTTCAGTCAATGCTGCTGTTATTACTAATGTAACAGAAAAGGCAGTACACTGAGTCCCGTTTGAATGCTCTCGCATGACGCGCAATGCGAAGAAGTAGCTTGTTTTCGCAATGCGATTCAATACATCAAGATGTATTCAACGAACTATTTTGGACTATCTTATTACAATGCAGCCCCAGGGGAGGCACTTACGCGGAGTTGAATGTTATTCTTTTTTTTTTTGGAGTGCTACGACCCCATATGACGTCACGTCCACCTGCTTTGTAAACAGAAAACTATTTGGAAGTTACATGTTTGTTTCTTTTTGGAAGTCAAAGATAAGCAAACAGTCCCATTTCCAGTTACATCTTGTTTCCAGATGAAGCCAGCTCCGATATCTACTGTAGAGTTGATCTATAAAGTCGGCCACGGGAGAAAGACGTATTTAAATATCCAAATAAGGTGTATTATATTATATAATAAACATGCATTGTTATTTGTAGACTAACCTACTGATCTTAAACAGATATGAGTCAATGTGAGCATCAATGCGGATATTTATTTGGAAGGGTTGTGCACACAATGGAAATAAATTATCTAGACATCAAACAGCAATTACTAAAACGTTCAGTGCACATTTACTAACTAATCAGTCCCAAATAAGGGTGCATATTGGTAATATCAGCGCAAAGAAAATGCATTAGCACAAATATATAGCCTAACGGTTTGTTATAATATTTTTGGTAATTCTACTCTTTTGAAATAAGTTATATAGGCCCTCTGTTTACTATATTTTCATGTGAAGAATACATATTTTAAAATAGGCTATGATTCAGGATGAGATGAGATTTTTTTTTATATTTTATCATCAGAATAAGCTATAAATATAGCTATTGTTGACATGTACATGGTGATGATAAGACGTTCGATCTATTGATGCGGGATCAATATACTTAATAGTCATCCTTGTGCCATTGCAGTTTGATCAGTCGTGTTTGTAAAACATTTAAAATTGGACCAGCGCTAGACATCAATCTATTAAGAAATATCTCCATGTTTTACACCTTTAGAAATGTTAAATGTATTTGCTATAACGCGCTGTCTGCTCCTCACTGCAGTGAACCTGCAACTTTGACCGGTGTGGACCGCAGAGATTGACGTTCAAGGTCTGACCTGTTGTATGTCGTCTTTATTTACTCTCCCTGTAGATAAAATACTGGGTGAAAGTTGTTTGCTTTACATATACAGGAAAAACACATTTTCATATATATATATATTAAATGACAAAGTCGGCTTAATGAAACAGAAAGAATTGTGGGTTGATTAAAAGCTTGATTAAAATCACTTGCATCCGATTTTATGTGTAAAAAGAAGGTACATCAATTTCAATGTGACGTTCAAACCTCTGCTTTGTTTAAATGTTAGGGATGTGCTTATAGTATTTAATTGTTCCGTTTTGTTATGCACAACAAATGCACAATACTCTTACGTCAAAAACAAATATTACATATCATTGTCAAACTTGTAAACAATTGCAAACTTGCAATTTACACCAGATAAACTGTATGTGTATGTGTAAGCAATATATAAAAGGGAATATTGTGCATACAACATTAAATACATTCATATATATTTTATAAACGGTATCAACGATTAAGATTCAAATCTTATTTATTTTTTTAAATACAATATGTTTTTCGTAAAAGATCCAATTCCATAACATTTTGGAAGATTCTAAGTGAGATTGAGCATTCCATGTAATTTCTATAAATAGGAGGAAAGATCATTTTGGATGTCATGAAGTATAAAAAAAAAACGAAATCGCTGATGTGTGGAAAATGGGGCTTTGCTGCCACCTACTGGTGATTTAGTGTCTTTCATTTACACAGGTCATCGGTATGTACTGCATGTCTTATAATAGGCTAACAAATGTGTATTGTATACCTAGCTATTATTGACTTTACCTAACCTAATGCATTTGATGATGTTGAAATGCATATAAGCGATAAAAAGTAATATATGTTGAGGTCAGACATGGTGTGCTGAATAGATGACCTAATGCCGTATCAAAGTACTTGGGCATGGAAGAAATCCGCTTTTGTCATACACTGCCATCTACTGATCTGATTATTCAGTACAGTAAATATCATATTCATGTCAGTTTCATTTTATGTAGAAATACCAATGCACTATCTTGTTGTAATATTGAAAATTCAATTCTAAAATAATCCATCTAGATTCATTAACAACCTTGCACAAAGAATCAATTGAGAGTGAAACCGGTCTACACACCTGGGCTGTATTGTATAACTAGGCCCACAGCCTGTTGAAAGGGGTGTGTTAGATTTACAGGTATACTTGCATCTCCTATCTGACCAGATTCAAGGAATTAAAATGTCATTTTACAAGGTAGATGTTACTCTTCCATCAAAATCAGAGAGGTGATTGTTTGAGAGCCAGGGAGAGCTTGGCTACTGTACAATAATTTACTCTGAAGTTGCTTCATTTTCTAAGTCCTATCTCCTTGTCCTCAATAACCTGAGGCTTGGGGAATTATAGTGATAGAATGGCAAGAGGGTACAGGAGAGATGAGGAATCCACAGGATTGAGACTTGGCCCTGGCTCCACTTTTGATCCATGTCTGGAGGACTTTATCGGCACCTGCAAGTGACAGATGCAAACTGCATGCAACACTTGCGGTCTGGGCAACCATAAACACCATACACTACTGGTAAGTGAAAGCAAATGGTCTCATTCTGTCATTTAATAGATGTGCACAGATGAGTTCAATATACAGTTTTGTCTTTGTCTTAAATGTGTCATATTTTTTTCGTTATTACTGGTATATTTATTTTATGCAACAGATATGAGAGACGTTATGTTGGGATGGATGACTGCAGGGGCCAGACTAGCATATTGTATGAGACCTATTAATAGGCCTGGCTTACACCACAATATTCAGCTGTAACTGGACCCCGTATGTCAACTCACGTCCTCTCGAGTGTCGGCACAGCCAGGGGCACTCTGGTTCTGTCCTCCCTTCCCAATGTAGACAGACAGCCAGCCCACTGATGTCTGCAGACGATCCAAGGCCTCTCGGGCTCTCAAACTTCATGGAGGCTCCAGACACAAGAACATGGGGAAGTAGGGATATTAAAGAGGGTGGAGTGAGGGAGGAAGAGGAGCGAGGAAGCCTCTACACACAGAAAGGCGCCACGGATGAGTCGGACGAGTCAGATGATTCAGAGCCCGAGCCCCTGGCCGTCATCCGTAGGAAGGTGTCCTTTGCTGACGCCTTCGGTCTGGATCTGGTGTACGTCAAGGAGTTTGACAGTACAGACCTGACGGGGGCAGAGGTCGCTGACCCCCCGGAGTCCAAGGTCAAAGTTAAAGAACCGGACGAGTATTTCCTGTCATCTTTGTTTACCGTGCCCTCGTCTCCGGAGGAACTCGAACAGAGACTCCAGGATCAGAAGCTAGAGCTGGAGAGCATTGAGTTACTTCCTGGCACCACTGCGCTCAGGGGTATTGTCAGGGTGGTGAACCTGTGCTACAATAAATCCCTTTATATCCGGATGACTCTGGATAGCTGGAAGACCAACTTTGACCTGCTGGCTGAGTACGTCCCGGGCTCCAGCGATGGAACAACGGACAGGTTTGCGTTCAGGCTTACCCTCGTGCCGCCCTTTGAGATGGAGGGAACCAGAGTGGAGTTCTGCCTCAGATACGAGACATCAGTGGGCACTTTTTGGGCAAACAACAGTGACATGAACTATGTGCTGTTCTGCCACAAAAAGGGAGGCAGAGATCTGATAGCAATGGAGCCTCAGCTAGAGGAAGTAAATAACTGGAGAGAGAAGAGAACCTGTCTGAAAGTCAACAGGTGAGGAGTCTATTCTATTCTTGTTCCCTCTGCTGACAGTAAGCGATAGAAACACACTATTACTGAAGTATTAAAGAACTAAGTATTAATCACTATAGCATAGATTACAAACAAGTAGTTCTGCCAGCAAATTGAGTAATAGGCTTAAAACATATTATTAACTCTTAGTGAAATAGGAAAATATTTGATTATTAGTGTGACACATTTCTATAATTCTAGATGGATCACCTGTGCATGATTGTTGGAGTTAGCTTTTACAGAGTTGTCCGTTGTGCTCGGCCACAGTATCAAATAGCTCCCCATGTGATCTAGTGTCAGTCCAGCTTTCCATGACGTCTGATATTGACTGGGAAATAAAATGTTTCCCTTTTTTTTTTAAACTTTAGGACCAAATTCTTAACAACCTCTGGGTTTCGGTTCTTGAGGAACACTATTCCTTATTGTTTGGCCCCATAACACTTCATGTAATTTGATCTGTCCTCTGTGTTGACAGTAAGATGAACAGTGCCGAGGAGAACGCCGTGGAGACCGCTGCAGACGCTCCAGGTGTGTATCGCTCATATTATGTCTGTGAAATGTGAAACGCCATGCTTGGGAATCTGAGTCTGTGAGCAATTTATTTTCCAGATTCAACCACACATAGAGCAGAGCGGACTGGCGGGGAAAAAGTGGAAAAGGCAGAACATCTGCTCTCTATTTTGCATCATGAGGATTACCATCACAAACATTTGGTGAGGTCACTAATTTGTACTAAAGGGCTGATAAACATTTTGACATGTCCTGGGTGGGGTGCTATGCAACTACCACATACACATTTTACACAAAACCATATTTACCACATTTCTCACCCTAAAATACATATAGTTAATACATGTTTCAGCGTTATTACCAACCATGCTCTTTCTGCAGTAAGGCATGTCTGTCCTTCAGCTAGTTAAGCGCCAGTCAGTGTAACATACTGTACAGTACGTGAGGAGACAGTGAGGCATTTTACATGATACTTGAGAGCATACCATACGTTCTTTTATTGCAGTCATGTGTGCCACTAATAACTGCAGAGGGCAAGTATGTAAAAAAAAAAAAATGGAATTGCACCCTAAGTTCCAATCTCATTGCAATATTCTACAAAAGTTACATATTTGTTTTATTGCAATAAGTTAAATTAGGTTTTGTATTAGTCCTTGTTAGATCAGATGTTAAAAACACACAACTAAGTAAGTCCAAACCTAAATATGCCCCTTTCCTTCTCTTGTTGACTGACAGGGGGATAGTCAGAGGAGCAGACGAAGGAAGGCCTGTTCAGCACAAGTGCAGGAATACTTTTCTCGGCGAGAGCAGGCGGCAAGACAGGAACACATTTCCAATGGGCTACCACATAATGAACTGGAGAAACCACCTTCACTGCCTGACACCAGCATCAAACCCTTAGGGGAGAGTGCCTCCAGTCTCCTACGATTACGCCAGAAGAAACCAACCAATGATACCCCTCAAATAATGACATACCACCAGATACCCCTACTATCCCTGGACTGGGGCAAAGATAAAGTGCGTGCGGGTACTTCAGATGAGGATGACATCTGGATTAGAACGAGGACCACACCTCAGCTCACATCAGACAAGTCCGAGGACAATCTGGGAGAACAAACCTCTGTTTGTGATCTGTGGGAAGCCTTTCTCAATGGCACAGACTCCAAAGATACTACCAGTGTGCCAGAATCTGAATGGCTACAGTCGGCAACTTCAGTTTGCCCGTCAATCGAAACTGAGGATTTTGAGTCTTCCTCAAAAGTCGACAACCAACAGGAGGGTGACTTGGACTCAAATACACAAAGATACACACACTGCACAGTAAATGAATTGCCGTCGTGGGCTCACAATCATGTGATGCCTCTGGTCAGTGCCGAGGAGCCACTGTCAAGCTCGGGTGTCACCTTCTCCAGAAACGACAAAGCGTCGGTTTATAATCCTTCCCAAAGGTCAGAGGCTATCCCTGTAACAGACACTCTACAGGAATCCATTCCCTCGGGTGCCGCAAGGGTGGCCGGGGGGTCTGTTGACAGCACGGCTCAGTGCTACAAGCATGTGGAGGTGGGGAGAAGAAGAGAAGAGGAGCCTTTCACACCATACAGAGCAGAGCCGGTAACGAGCTCGGGGGAGACCGAGACAACAGATATGACAGCAATGGCAGAATCTCAGAATGCCAATGCAGTAGATAGAATCTGTCAGGGAGAAAGTCAAGACAAGAAGCTTTCTTCCGACGTGGTAGCAGAGGTTAAAGGCAACGTGCACAAAGCAGCTGATGACACTGTGACATTTAGGGAGAGAGTCGCAGAGAGGACCCAGGATAAAACAAACACACAGAGCTACGGAGTGGAGGAGGGATTCACACAGGCCTACAAAGAGGATCAACCAGAGGAAGAAGAATTCACACAAGACCTCACAGAAGAAGCGTTGCATAGACAGAGTCCAGCAGTGGAAGATGAATTCCAAATTAACCGAAGAGACAAAATGTATTTAGAACTGAACCTAACAGAGTTGGAAGAATTCAGGCCGAGTCAAACATATGAAGAAGAATTCAGGCTCAATCAAACAGAAAAAGAAGAATTCAGACTGAAACAAACACATGAAGAGGAACTCAGACCAAACAAATCAGACGAAGTTGAAATCAGACCATTTAATACAGTGGAAGATGAATTAAAACCGAATCAATCAGAGGCAGAGAAATTCCGATCAAATCAAAGAGATGAAGAAGAATCTAGACCGAACCAAACATTCAATGGTGAATTCAGCTGGAACCAAACTGAGGTAGAGGAATTAAGACCAAACAAAATTGAGAGGGAAGAGGAATTCTCACCAAGCCATCAAGATGAAGAAGATGACAGACCGAGCCATACAGACAAAGAATTGAGCCTGAATCATGAAGATGAAGAGCTAGACAGAGCGAACCGGACATTTGCCGAAAAATTTAGACCGAACCAAACACCCAATGAAGTATCCAGATCAAACGAATTAGAGGAATTCAGACAGTTTGATGAAGAACAGAGAGACAGAGAGAACCTAGAAGAGGTTGAGGAATTCAGATCCAACCAAACACACGAAGAGGGATTCTGGTGCAATAAAATACAAGAAGAAGATATCTATCAGAGCGTAAATGAAGAAGAACTATACAGAGACACTGATATGGATGAAGAATCATCAACACACAACTTAACAGAGCCCGAAGTATTCAGGGGAAAGGACACGGGAGAAGTGGAAAAGACAGAAAATGTCATGGCCAAAATGTCCAGACAGAGAGACACAGAACAGATAAATGAAGAAATAAGTATCGAAACTCCAGAAAAGGAGGAAGTTGAGGACTTAACGGACGAGACGGCGAACACCCGAAATGAGAGTGAGGACGTGTCAACCGAAAAGGAAGAGAAGCATGAGGTGACAATGGAAAACGTTGAATGCCCAAGACAAGATAAAAATGGAAAGTTGTCAGAAGGGTCAAAAGAACTTATTAGGAAGGATGATAAAGAATCATTGGAAAAAGAGGTAGAGTTAGTTGAAGATGAGTTTTTCAGAGAACAGAAAGGTTTGAATGAGGAAATGTTAGAAGAGGCGTTATATTTGCAGCCGGTTGATAATAGTCCTTTAGCCGAACAAGACAACGAGAAGGAGGAGAAACTGTCAGATGTACCTGAAGTCGTTCAAAATGTACCGAACCACCAGACAAAACGTCTTACTAAGAAAGTGGTGACTGACATAGACTCCTGGGTAGATTCTCTCATGAAGGCATGTACACTTCCCGATTTGACCTTTACACCGAGACGAGGCCTTAGCCAAACTACACCCAGTAGCAATGCAGAGCCCTCTATGGGCCAAGCCTATGCGTCATCTCCCAACAGAGGTACAACTGTCCTCTCTCATTCATTTTCTCTCAGCACAAGATTTAACACAGTTGTCAGTGAAGGGAGTGAGTCAGCGGTCAGTCAGGGGTCAACCCAAAACCCAACGTCATTAGGGGAGGATCAGGAGACCCTCAGCAGCCGTACGAGCCCTCCACCCCCTGAGAAAGTGGAGGATGCTGCCAGCAGCATCCTGGCACGGTCGAGGATGTTCATCTCTCTCAGTAGCGTAACCAGAGCACTGGTCTATGCCCTTTTGGTAGCAGTGTTTCTCTTCACCACTCTTATGTATAATTTCCCAGCGTGCTTTGCCCTCTACTTGTTCTCACTGTATTGGTGGTGCTGTGTGGCAGATAGGCCACACAGCACAACACGGGGACTGACAGAATAGATGGAGAGAGGTGAAGTGTTTGTGTGTCAAGAATTATAATATTGTGCGTGTGCTGCACGTGTGTGTATGATTTGGGTAACACTTTACATGAAGTTGCTCTTATACCTGTAATTACTACTGTAGCAACATTGTTGTTATTGTACATGGTACTTCAGTATAAGCTGTTGCAATTGTAATGCATTTGTTAATACAATGTTGTTACTAGTGTAATGACAGTGTTACTACAGAGGTATGAGAGCAACTGAATATAAAGAGTTACCATGATTTGTTGCAGTTTGTTGCAGTGTTTTATGGGCCCAATATCAAAAGTGAAAATGTACCAAAATATTAAAGGAGAATGAAATCCATTATTCCAATGTAGGACAAAAGGGGTTAGCTAAACCGCGTGGGGCATTGGAGATTTGAAAGTGAAGTTTCTTTATTTCTTTTTCCGTTTTTTCTTTTCTCAGCAATGATAACATATGAGTTTCAACAGAAAGCTTTCCAGATTTTCCCCAGGTCTATACGCTGACTAAAGAGTGCCTTGCATAGTCATTGCTGCACTGTAGCTCAAATGTTTTCATTTAGAATAGCTGATATGTATGGTCATCTGTAGTGAACTTGAAGTGTATAAGTCACACATCCACGTTGGCAGCAGTTGACTGGGCTGGAGCATATGTTAAGCAGGCATATGATATTACAATATCTCTGTGATCCTGGGAGATCCCTTACTGGCCCCCATCTGACCTATCTTTCTCAGACATGTAGCCTACAGATAGTAAGGTCAAATGGACTGCACTTCTTCATCACTTAATCATTGTAAGGATTGGAGATGATGATGATGATGATGATATAATCAAGTTGTGTGATTTCTGTGGCTTTGTCTTTCCATTAAAAGTCCTGTACTTGACTTTGACAGATTACATTTCTATGGGATATCTTTTGACCTCCTTATATTAAACATTGCAACAGTTTTCAGAAACTGCACTAAAGTTTCACAAAAACAGTATTATTAATCATGATACGAAGAGACAGAAAGGACACTGCTATAGCTTTTTGTAAAACGGTGGACGTGATATGTCTTCCGTGACCCAAGTCCCCAAGTGCTTGCTGTCCTCAGACAAACCATATAGAGCCAGTAGTGTTAATTCATGGGAGGTGACAGGTGACAGGTGATGTACTGTGAGTTCCTCATGACTTACTTGAGGGTTGGGTTTTGATTGCGATAATGCTCACTTGCCCACTAACATGGGATACACGTCTTTGACCAATCCTAACGCAGACAGTGGCCGCAATCCCCTGCTCAGACATTGCATCTATGCATCGACCAATGGTTGCGTGCCATGTCATCGACGGTGTCATCGACTGACAGATTGCTATAAAATACGTTATGATGTGGTTAGCTGATAAATATCAAGGCGTTGAAAGATCTGGCAGGCGTCAACAACACCTGGGCAAAAAAAACATGCCCAGTGAAGCTGACCTGCCTATCAGCGCAGCGAATCTGACTTTGTTTACCTAAGTTTACCTAAGGCAATAGGTCACACATTTTTTTACTTGAGAAATACTGCATCAAACACCTTAGCTAGATATAAGATTGCGTGAATAAATCCTCCTCTACAAAAACCTCAAAATTAATAATAGATTTTTAAAAATTATTTTAGATTTCTATTTTGAGGAAGTAATTCTGGCTTTGTTCCTATGGTGTCTCATGGGGGACAAACATCAGTAACTGCCATATGGAACCACATCCCCAAGACTGATATCTTGTCACATAAATGATTCCAATTCCGAATTCTGAAATGTCTGTTTCCATCACATGCAGAAACGGTGCTTTCAGTCGCTCTTTAAAATGCATCCAGGACATGCACATACAATTAGGTATGCCTATTGTTGACTCAACATTCCCATCATCCCCCTTCGGGGCCTCATTTAATGAACTGATAAATCACACTGACATCTTTCAGAGTTCAGAAGGAAGTTGAACAAGTATTCAATGTGCAACTACGCAAATGTAGGTGTGTGTGTGTGAGAGAGAGAGAGAGGGAGAGAGAGGGAGAGGGAGAGAGAGAGAGAGAGAGAGAGAGAGAGAGAGAGGGAGGGAGAGAGAGAGAGAGAGAGAGAGAGAGAGAGAGAGAGAGAGGGAGGGAGAGAGAGGGAGAGGGAGAGAGGGAGCGAGAGAGAGAGAGAAAGAGGGAGAGAGTGTGAACGATAGTGTGTGTGTGCATGTGTGTGCACGTGCGTGTGTGCACATATGCATACGTATGCACGTATATGTGAGAGTGTATGTGCGTATGCATTAGTGCGTGTGCACGTACTTGCTTTTGAGTGTTAGATAAAGCAGTGGTTCGACTGATACTGCAGTAAGGGGAGTCACTTGATCAAGTCTGCTGCATTGTGACTGCTGACCTTTGGTGGGCTGGCGTCGATCGAGTCCAGGGCTGGCAGAGTTGGAGCTGCTCGCCAGGAAACTGCTTTGAGGAATCACAGAGCTGCCTGACCCCGGCTAGTCCGACCAAGCCTGGTTCTGCCTACAGGAGAACAAGGAGGACATATTCAGAATCTGGAGAGAACAGTGGCACTGGTTGAAACGGGTTCACACAGCTGACTACACTCTACACACACAGCTGACTACACTCTACACACACAGCTGACTACACTCTACACACACACTGCCTACACTCTACACACACACTGCCTACACACTACACACACACACTGACTACACTCTACACACACACTGCCTACACACTACACACACACAGCTGACTACACTCTACACACACAGCTGACTACACTCTACACACACAGCTGACTACACTCTACACACACAGCTGACTACACTCTACACACACAGCTGACTACACTCTACACACACACTGCCTACACACTACACACACAGCTGACTACACTCTACACACAAACAGCTGACTACACTCTACACACACAGCTGACTACACTCTACACACACAGCTGACTACACTCTACACACACAGCTGACTACACTCTACACACACACTGCCTACACTCTACACACACAGCTGACTACACTCTACACACACAGCTGACTACACTCTACACACACAGCTGACTACACTCTACACACACAGCTGACTACACTCTACACACACAGCTGACTACACTCTACACACACAGCTGACTACACTCTACACACACACTGCCTACACTCTACACACACAGCTGACTACACTCTACACACACAGCTGACTACACTCCACACACACACACAGCTGACTACACTCTACACACACAGCTGACTACACTCTACACACACAGCTGACTACACACTACACACACACAGCTGACTACACTCTACACACACACTGCCTACACTCTACACACACTGCCTACACTCTACACACAGCTGACAACACTCTACACACACACTGACTACACTCCACACACACAGCTGACTACACACTACACACACAGCTGACTACACACTACACACAGCTGACTACACACTACACACACACTGACTACACTCTACACACACAGCTGACTACACTCTACACACACACTGACTACACTCTACACACACCGCTGACTACACACTACACACACAGCTGACTACACACTACACACACAGCTGACTACACACTACACACAGCTGACTACACTCTACACACAGCTGACTACACTCTACACACACACTGACTACACTCTACACACACAGCTGACTACACTCTACACACACACTGACTACACTCTACACACACAGCTGACTACACTCTACACACACACTGACTACACTCTACACACACAGCTGACTACACACTACACACACAGCTGACTACACACTACACACACAGCTGACTACACACTACACACAGCTGACTACACTCTACACACAGCTGACTACACTCTACACACACACTGACTACACTCTACACACACAGCTGACTACACTCCTCACACACAGCTGACTACACACTACACACACAGCTGACTACACACTACACACACTGACTACACTCTACACACACACTGACTACACTCTACACACACAGCTGACTACACTCTACACACACACTGACTATACTCTACACACACAGCTGACTACACTCTACACACACACTGACTACACTCTACACACACAGCTGACTACACTCTACACACACAGCTGACTACACTCTACACACACAGCTGACTACACGCTACACACACAACTGACTACACTCTACACACACAGCTGACTACACTCTACACACACAGCTGACTACACTCTACACACACAGCTGACTACACTCTACACACACAGCTGACTACACTCTACACACACAGCTGACTACACTCTACACACACAGCTGACTACACTCTACACACACAGCTGGCTACAATCTACACACACACAGCTGACTACACTCTACACACACAGCTGACTACACTCTACACACACAGCTGGCTACAATCTACACACACACAGCTGACTACACACTACACACACAGCTGACTACACTCTACACACACAGCTGCCTACACTCTACACACACAGCTGACTACACTCTACACACACAGCTGGCTACAATCTACACACACACAGCTGAATACACTCTACACACACAGCTGACTACACTACACACACAGCTGACTACACTCTACACACACAGCTGACTACACTATACACACACAGCTGACTACACTCTACACACACAGCTGACTACACTATACACACACAGCTGACTACACTCTACACACACAGCTGACTACACTCTACACACACAGCTGACTACACTCTACACACACAGCTGACTACACTCTACACACACAGCTGACTACACTCTACACACACACTGCCTACACTCTACACACACAGCTGACTACACTCTACACATACACTGCCTACACTCTACACACACAGCTGACTACACTCTACACACACAGCTGACTACACTCTAAACAACACACACAGCTGACTACACTACACACACAGCTGCCTACACTCTACACACACAGCTGACTACACTCTACACACACAGCTGACTACACTCTACACACACACTGCCTACACTCTACACACACAGCTGACTACACTCTACACACACAGCTGACTACACTCTACACACACACAGCTGACTACACTACACACACAGCTGCCTACACTCTACACACACAGCTGACTACACTCTACACACACAGCTGACTACACTCTACACACACAGCTGACTACACTCTACACACACAGCTGACTACACTCTACACACACAGCTGACTACACTCTACACACACACTGCCTACACTCTACACACACAGCTGACTACACTCTACACACACAGCTGACTACACTCTACACACACAGCTGACTACACTCTACACACACAGCTGACTACACTCTACACACACAGCTGACTACACTCTACACACACAGCTGACTACACTCTACACACACACTGCCTACACTCTACACACACAGCTGACTACACACTACACACACAGCTGACTACACTCTACACACACAGCTGACTACACTCTACACACACAGCTGACTACACTCTACACACAAACTGCCTACACTCTACACACACAGCTGACTACACTCTACACACACAGCTGACTACACTCTACACACACAGCTGACTACACTCCACACACACAGCTGACTACACTCTACACACACAGCTGACTACACTCTACACACACAACTGACTACACTCTACACACACAGCTGACTACACTACACACACAGCTGACTACACTCTACACACACAGCTGACTACACTCTACACACACAGCTGACTACACTCCACACACACAGCTGACTACACTCTACACACACAGCTGACTACACTCTACACACACACTGCCTACACTCTACACACACACTGACTACACGCTACACACACAGCTGACTACACTCTACACACACACTGCCTACACTCTACACACACACTGCCTACACTCTACACACACAGCTGACTACACACTACACACACACTGCCTACACTCTACACACACAGCTGACTACACTCTACACACACAGCTGACTACACTCTACACACACAGCTGACTACACTACACACACAGCTGACTACACTCTACACACACAGCTGACTACACTCTACACACACACTGCCTACACTCTACACACACACTGACTACACGCTACACACACAGCTGACTACACACTACACACACACTGCCTACACTCTACACACACAGCTGACTACACTCTACACACACAGCTGACTACACTCTACACACACACTGCCTACACACTACACACACAGCTGACTACACTCTACACACACAGCTGACTACACTCTACACACACACTGCCTACACACTACACACACAGCTGACTACACACTACACACACACTGCCTACACTCTACACACACAGCTGACTACACTCTACACACACAGCTGACTACACTCTACACACACACTGCCTACACACTACACACACAGCTGACTACACACTACACACACACTGCCTACACTCTACACACACAGCTGACTACACTCTACACACACAGCTGACTACACTCTACACACACACTGCCTACACTCTACACACACACTGACTACACGCTACACACACAGCTGACTACACACTACACACACACTGCCTACACTCTACACACACAGCTGACTACACTCTACACACACACTGCCTACACTCTACACACACAGCTGACTACACTCTACACACACAGCTGACTACACTCTACACACACACTGCCTACACTCTACACACACAGCTGACTACACTCTACACACACAGCTGACTACACACTACACACACACTGCCTACACTCTACACACACAGCTGACTACACTCTACACACACACTGCCTACACTCTACACACACAGCTGACTACACTCTACACACACAGCTGACTACACTCTACACACACACTGCCTACACTCTACACACACAGCTGACTACACTCTACACACACAGCTGACTACACTCTACACACACAGCTGGCTACAATCTACACACACACAGCTGACTACACTCTACACACACAGCTGACTACACTCTACACACACAGCTGGCTACAATCTACACACACACAGCTGACTACACACTACACACACAGCTGACTACACTCTACACACACAGCTGCCTACACTCTACACACACAGCTGACTACACTCTACACACACAGCTGGCTACAATCTACACACACACAGCTGACTACACTCTACACACACAGCTGACTACACTACACACACAGCTGACTACACTCTACACACACAGCTGACTACACTCTACACACACAGCTGACTACACTCTACACACACAGCTGACTACACTCTACACACACAGCTGACTACACTCTAAACACACAGCTGACTACACTCTACACACACAGCTGACTACACTCTACACACACAGCTGACTACACTCTACACACACAGCTGACTACACTCTACACACACACTGCCTACACTCTACACACACAGCTGACTACACTCTACACACACACTGCCTACACTCTACACACACAGCTGACTACACTCTACACACACACTGCCTACACTCTACACACACAGCTGACTACACTCTACACACACACTGCCTACACTCTACACACACAGCTGACTACACTCTACACACACACTGCCTACACTCTAAACACACAGCTGACTACACTCTACACACACAGCTGACTACACTCTACACACACACAGCTGACTACACTACACACACAGCTGCCTACACTCTACACACACAGCTGAGTACACTCTACACACACAGCTGACTACACTCTACACACACAGCTGACTACACTCTACACACACAGCTGACTACACTCTACACACACACTGCCTACACTCTACAAACACAGCTGACTACACTCTACACACACAGCTGACTACACTCTACACACACAGCTGACTACACTCTACACACAGCGGACTACACTCTACACACACAGCTGACTACACTCTACACACACAGCTGACTACACTCTACACACACACTGCCTAAACTCTACACACACAGCTGACTACACACTACACACACAGCTGACTACACTCTACACACACAGCTGACTACACTCTACACACACAGCTGACTACACTCTACACACAAACTGCCTACACTCTACACACACAGCTGACTACACTCTACACACACAGCTGACTACACTCTACACACACAGCTGACTACACTCCACACACACAGCTGACTACACTCTACACACACAGCTGACTACACTCTACACACACAACTGACTACACTCTACACACACAGCTGATTACACTACACACACAGCTGACTACACTCTACACACACAGCTGACTACACTCTACACACACACTGCCTACACTCTACACACACACTGCCTACACACTACACACACAGCTGACTACACACTACACACACACTGCCTACACTCTACACACACAGCTGACTACACTCTACACACACAGCTGACTACACTCTACACACACACTGCCTACACTCTACACACACACTGACTACACGCTACACACACAGCTGACTACACACTACACACACACTGCCTACACTCTACACACACAGCTGACTACACTCTACACACACAGCTGACTACACTCTACACACACACTGCCTACACACTACACACACAGCTGACTACACTCTACACACACAGCTGACTACACTCTACACACACACTGCCTACACTCTACACACACAGCTGACTACACACTACACACACAGCTGACTACACTCTACACACACAGCTGACTACACTCTACACACACAGCTGACTACACTCTACACACAAACTGCCTACACTCTACACACACAGCTGACTACACTCTACACACACAGCTGACTACACTCTACACACACAGCTGACTACACTCCACACACACAGCTGACTACACTCTACACACACAGCTGACTACACTCTACACACACAACTGACTACACTCTACACACACAGCTGACTACACTACACACACAGCTGACTACACTCTACACACACAGCTGACTACACTCTACACACACAGCTGACTACACTCCACACACACAGCTGACTACACTCTACACACACAGCTGACTACACTCTACACACACACTGCCTACACTCTACACACACACTGACTACACGCTACACACACAGCTGACTACACAATACACACACACTGCCTACACTCTACACACACACTGACTACACGCTACACACACAGCTGACTACACTCTACACACACACTGCCTACACTCTACACACACACTGCCTACACACTACACACACAGCTGACTACACACTACACACACACTGCCTACACTCTACACACACAGCTGACTACACTCTACACACACAGCTGACTACACTCTACACACACACTGCCTACACTCTACACACACACTGACTACACGCTACACACACAGCTGACTACACACTACACACACACTGCCTACACTCTACACACACAGCTGACTACACTCTACACACACAGCTGACTACACTCTACACACACACTGCCTACACACTACACACACAGCTGACTACACTCTACACACACAGCTGACTACACTCTACACACACACTGCCTACACACTACACACACAGCTGACTACACACTACACACACACTGCCTACACTCTACACACACAGCTGACTACACTCTACACACACAGCTGACTACACTCTACACACACACTGCCTACACACTACACACACAGCTGACTACACACTACACACACACTGCCTACACTCTACACACACAGCTGACTACACTCTACACACACAGCTGACTACACTCTACACACACACTGCCTACACTCTACACACACACTGACTACACGCTACACACACAGCTGACTACACACTACACACACACTGCCTACACTCTACACACACAGCTGACTACACTCTACACACACACTGCCTACACTCTACACACACAGCTGACTACACTCTACACACACAGCTGACTACACTCTACACACACACTGCCTACACTCTACACACACAGCTGACTACACTCTACACACACAGCTGACTACACACTACACACACACTGCCTACACTCTACACACACAGCTGACTACACTCTACACACACACTGCCTACACTCTACACACACAGCTGACTACACTCTACACACACAGCTGACTACACTCTACACACACACTGCCTACACTCTACACACACAGCTGACTACACTCTACACACACAGCTGACTACACTCTACACACACAGCTGGCTACAATCTACACACACACAGCTGACTACACTCTACACACACAGCTGACTACACTCTACACACACAGCTGGCTACAATCTACACACACACAGCTGACTACACACTACACACACAGCTGACTACACTCTACACACACAGCTGCCTACACTCTACACACAGCTGACTACACTCTACACACACAGCTGGCTACAATCTACACACACACAGCTGACTACACTCTACACACACAGCTGACTACACTACACACACAGCTGACTACACTCTACACACACAGCTGACTACACTCTACACACACAGCTGACTACACTCTACACACACAGCTGACTACACTCTACACACACAGCTGACTACACTCTACACCCACAGCTGACTACACTCTACACACACAGCTGACTACACTCTACACACACAGCTGACTACACTCTACACACACAGCTGACTACACTCTACACACACACTGCCTACACTCTACACACACAGCTGACTACACTCTACACACACACTGCCTACACTCTACACACACAGCTGACTACACTCTACACACACACTGCCTACACTCTACACACACAGCTGACTACACTCTACACACACACTGCCTACACTCTACACACACAGCTGACTACACTCTACACAC
Source organism: Salvelinus fontinalis (assembly GCF_029448725.1). Lineage (NCBI taxonomy): Eukaryota > Metazoa > Chordata > Actinopteri > Salmoniformes > Salmonidae > Salvelinus > Salvelinus fontinalis. Next base: position 22,668,062 of record NC_074703.1, on the reverse strand, counting down.
ACACTGCCTACACTCTACACACACAGCTGACTACACTCTACACACACAGCTGACTACACTCTACACACACACAGCTGACTACACTACACACACAGCTGCCTACACTCTACACACACAGCTGACTACACTCTACACACACAGCTGACTACACTCTACACACACAGCTGACTACACTCTACACACACAGCTGACTACACTCTACACACACAGCTGACTACACTCTACACACACACTGCCTACACTCTACACACACAGCTGACTACACTCTACACACACAGCTGACTACACTCTACACACACAGCTGACTACACTCTACACACAGCTGACTACACTCTACACACACAGCTGACTACACTCTACACACACAGCTGACTACACTCTACACACACACTGCCTACACTCTACACACACAGCTGACTACACACTACACACACAGCTGACTACACTCTACACACACAGCTGACTACACTCTACACACACACAGCTGACTAAACTCTACACACACACAGCTGACTACACTCTACACACACAGCTGACTACACTCTACACACACAGCTGACTAAACTCTACACACACACAGCTGACTAAACTCTACACACACACAGCTGACTACACTCTACACACACAGCTGACTACACTCTACACACACAGCTGACTACACTCTACACACACAGCTGACTACACTCTACACACACAGCTGCCTACACTCTACACACACAGCTGCCTACACTCTACACACACAGCTGACTACACTCTACACACACAGCTGACTACACTACACACACAGCTGACTATACTCTACACACACAGCTGACTATACTCTACACACACAGCTGACTATACTCTACACACACAGCTGACTATACTCTACACACACAGCTGACTATACTCTACACACACAGCTGACTATACTCTACACACACAGCTGACTACACTCTAAACACACAGCTGCCTACACTCTACACACACAGCTGCCTACACTCTACACACACAGCTGCCTACACTCTACACACACAGCTGACTACACTCTACACACACAGCTGACTACACTCCACACACACAGCTGACTACACTCTACACACACAGCTGACTACACTATACACACACAGCTGACTACACTCTACACACACAGCTGACTACACTCTACACACACAGCTGACTACACTCTACACACACAGCTGACTACACTCCACACACACAGCTGACTAAACTCTACACACACAGCTGACTAAACTCTACACACACAGCTGACTACACTCTACACACACAGCTGGCTACAATCTACACACACAGCTGGCTACAATCTACACACACAGCTGACTACACGCATGCTACTTAGCCACTGGCACAGCTGACTAATTAATAGCAAAAAGGCACTGCTGATCACAAGCGACACGCCATAAGCACAGCTGACTGGGCGTCAACACACACGAGATGATGCATCTATAGTCTGAGTTGTTTTATCTCAACATTACATGAACATAGGAAAAACTGAGGATTGTTCAAGGAAATGTCAATGTGTCCGCCAATGATTTTGACTGGTTAGTTGTGAGTTAGTCTGTGTGATGAGCTGTACTGCAGTCAAAACATCGCACATTGGCGATTTTAGCATGTAAATCTTGGTGGGGCAAAAAAATAGAAACGTGGGATGCATGCCAGCAAGGCCACTACACAGCACAATACTAAACAATACATTAATTGCTCTATAACGGTGACAAATGGTGCCATATGGCATAAGGGGATGACAAGTGGACAAGAGGCAATCCGTAATTTCGATTAAGACATTAATGAGCGAGCTGGGACAGACGTAGTCAATTTAACTATTTGTTCAGCACATTTGAAATGTTCAGTGACAGAATTCAGAACATAGGCCATTCTTACAGTATTCTCCCTGTACACCAAGTCAGAAAAATAGCATAAATAAAGGGGGCATATAAGCAGACAATGAAAGCTCTTACAATATTCGATGATTACATTTCTCTAAAACAGACTATAGGCTGTGTGCCCCAGCCAAGTCAGAACAGTAGGCTCCGCTTATGAGGGGAAAATGGACCAAATTATTAGGGTGAGGCACATGAGCTACTAACAGCTTACTACACAACATACAGTTAGTATTACTTTCTTGGATACAGTATACATATCTCCCTGGCATTTTATATAATGTATGCCGCAGCATACAATACATTTTTGGACTCACCTTGTTGTGCTGTGCTCACTTGAATAGGAAGGTGGCGCGGCGATGTGGGCCCGAGTTCCCGACTTGGAATTCCGAGTTGGATGACCAATCAAAATTCTTTTCCGTATTTTCCCAGGCGGAGTTTTTTTTTTCTCCAGAGTTCCCAGTTGTCTTGAACTCACTGAAGTCTGAGATTTCCCAGTTCCGAGTTTCCAGTTGTTTTGAATGCGCACCGTATTTTCTGCCCCTCCACCACAGAAAGCACTGAGCTAGGTTGAAACCCCTGCATTTTGGAGCTGCCTTAATCAAGAAAGCAAAAAAGAGATCATGTCTGCTTTATAAACTCAATGATATTTTTTTTACATTGTTTGTAGACTGATATTTGACAAGTATTGATGCCAAAATAACATGAAAAACAGCAAAAATAAATAAATTTATAAAAATATATATATGTTTTTAAGCTAAACAAGTGAGCCTCGAAAGAGGTGGGATCGCCAGCCCTGAATGATGCGTCGCCAATGCTTGCGCATCTAGTTTAGGCTACAAATGTACTAATTCCCTTTCAAAAACCATTAGTGCCAAAGTATGACCTGTCCAGTTGTTATTTATCTATCTGTTACTGATAGGACCTACTGTATAGAATCACTAGACCTACTTGTATTTACAAGTTTGTCTATACGTACACAATCGATCTGTACGGTTATGTTATAGCGTTCATCAGCATTCGTTTCAGTTTAGACATTTCTAGCTCACTATAACCATAGCCACGGGAAGTAGTTTGGGGAGCTGCAATTTTCTTGCCGAGTTCAAAAAGTCAAGTAGAACAAAAACACACGAGAAATAGAAATAAGAATAACATGAGAAAGTAAGTAAGCTATGTACAGAGTCAGTTCCAGGGCCAGTGCCAATACCATGCTCCAATAACGTTTGCCATGCAGAAGCAGAGAGAACAGTCTATGGCTTGGGTGGCTGGAGTCTTTAACAATTCTCCGGGCCTTCCTTCAAACCGCCTGATATAGATGTCCTGGATGGCAGGGAGCTCGGCCTCAGTGATGTAGTGGGCTGTCCGCACCACCCTCTGTAGCGCCATGCAATCGAGGGCGGTGCAGTTGCCATACCAAGCAGTGATTTAGGCAGTCAAGATGCTCTCAGTGGTGCAGCTCTAGAACTTTTAGTCGATTTGAGAGACAATGCCAAATCTTTTCAACCCCCTGAGGGGGAGAGGCGCTGTCGTGCCTTCTTCACGGCTGTTTGGGTATGTGTGGGACATTTTAAGTCCTTAGTGATTTGAACACTGAGGAACTTGTGTGTCCTCGACCTCCCGTTTCCTGTAGTCCATGATCAGCTCGTTGGTCTTTCTGAAGTTGAGGGAGAGGTTGTTGTCCTGGCACCACATTGCCAGGTCGCCGACCTCCTTCCTGTCTCATGGTCGCCGGTGATCGGGCCTACCACCGCTGTGTCGTAAGAAAACTTGATGGTGTTGGAGTCGTGTGTGGCCATGCAGTTGTGGGTGAACAAGGAGTACAAGAGGGGACTTAAGCACACTCCTCTGTAGGGCCCTCGTGTCAGAGGGTCAGCGTGGCAGAGGTATTGTTGCCTACCCTCACCACCTGGGGCGGCCTGTCAGGAAGTCCAGGATCCAGTTGCAGTGGGAGGTGTTCAGTTCCAGAGTCCCAAGCTTGGTGATGAGCTTGGAGGGGACTTTGGTATTGAACGCTTAGCTGTAGTCAATGAACAGCATTTGCACATAGGTATTCCTCTTATCTAGGTGAGTGAGGGCAGTGTGGAGTGCAATTGAGATTGCATCGTCTATGGATCTGTTGAGTGGTATGCAAAATGTCGGTCTAGGGTTTTTGGGATGATGGAGTTAATGTGGGCCATAGCCAGCCTTTCAAAGCATTTCATGATTACAGATGTGAGTGGTACAGGGCGGTAGTCATTGTGGCATGAAATGATGGTGGTCATTTTGAGACATCTGGGTATTACAGACTGGGACAAGTGTCTGTGAATATGCCTGGCAGCTGTTCTGCGCATGCTCTGAGAACGTGCCCACGGCCTTACGAGTGTTGACCTGGTTAAGGTTCATATGATTAAAAAAAGTGAACTTGGAACAATATTTAAAAAAAAAATTGGTTGTATTTACATGAAATATTACTTTGTATTTGTTATTTATTAGGTTTAACCAAAGGGAAAAAGTAAGTTGAGTGATGGTGTCACGTTCCTGTTATTTTTGTATGTGTTTAGTTGGTCAGGGCGTGAGTTGGGTTGGGCAGTCTATGTTATGTGTTTCTATGTTTAGGTAATTGGAAATTGGAAATTAGCCTTATATGGTTCTCAATCAGAGACAGGTGTTTGACGTTTACTCTGATTGAGAACCATATAAAGGTAGGCTGTTCACACTGTTTGTTTGTGGGTAGTTGTCTCCTGTGTCTGTGTATGTGCACCACACGGGACTGTTTCGTTTTGTCGTTCGTGTTTGTAGTCTGTTCCTGTTCGTGAGTTCTTCGTGTATTTATGTAAGTTCCATGTTCAGGTCTGTCTACGTCGTTTTGTTATTTTGATAATCCTTTCAAGTGTTTATCGGGTTACGTCTTTTCTTTAATAAATTCTTTATGTCAAACTTTCATGCTGCGCTTTGGGTCCAATCCCTACTCCTCCTCTTCGGACGAAGAGGAGGAGGACAACTGTTACAGATGGAAGAAATAGGATGCAGGTTTGGCAATAATGAAATAAAACTGTTGGCATTGAATTATATATTTGATTTCAAAATATTTAGTATTTTTCAATTAAATACTTAATACTTGTAACCAGTTGAATATATTTTTTTAGGTTGATCCAAAGTCATTCTTTACAGTGTATGATACAGAACCACCCCACCTCACACGCCCCTCAGAAGCAGCTATTAGCTCCGGTATGTGCGAGTGAAAGAGAATGGCCTATAATTGGACAGTAGTCTCCATCATGTGAGAGATATTTTCAGAGGTGCATTCTTGCAAAGATTTGGCAAAGGCTTCCTATCTTGACCCCAACTGTTCTCTCCCTCTCATGTTTGTGTCACAAGGATTTTTACCCAAAGGTTCCTAGAGTAAATTCATGGTGTCGGGTACTCCATTCCTGTTAAATTGTTCCCCTAGAGGGAAGGTTTTGTATTATATTTTTAGATCCATTTGCAATTTGCCATTTAAAGGCCTACTGACTGGCTTTTGCTTGGGTTGTGGTAACACTAATTGAGTTAATTTTGTATACAAACATAATCATTTACACACACATATATATAAACAAAAATGACTCAATTAGTGGTATCTGAATACAATTATTTATTTTATTGCCTGGCATAAATCTAAATTACCACAACGCAAGCAAAAGCCATAATTTTCCAAATAAAAATGCAATTCACCATTAATACCAGCAGATGGCAATGCAGCACACGTTTTTAATCACCACTAAAGTCACAAAGTCACAAAGAAACCTTCCAAATGCAAATATATATTATATAATATGAACATAACACAATAACCTCATCTGAACTGAAAACATTGACAGAAATAATAATTAGGCTCATTTAAAGACATAAAGACCTATTTGAACTGTAATATAACTATCCGGGTTGTTGTTAGGTACATTTGAAGTCGGAAGTTTACACACACTTAGGTTGTAGGCATTAAAACAAGTTTTTCAACCACTCCTCAAATATCTTGTTAACAAACTATAGTTTTGGCAAGTCGGTTAGGACATCTACTTTGTGCATGACACAAGTAATTTTTCCAACAATTGTTTACAGACAGATTATTTCACTTCTACTTCACTATATAACAATTCCAGTGGGTCAGAAGTTTACATACATTAAGTTGACTGTGCCTTTAAACAGCTTGGAAAATTCCAGAAAAGTATGTCATGGCTTTAGAAGCTTCTAATTGACATCATTTGAGTCAATTGGAGGTGAACCTGTGGATGTATTTCAAGGCCTACCTTCAAACTCAGTGCCTCTTTGCTTGACATCATGGGAAAATAAAAAGAAATCAAAAAATTGTAGACCTGGTTCATCTGGTTCATCCTTGGGAGCAATTTCCAAACGCCTGAAGGTACCACGTTCATCTGTACAAACAATAGTATGCAAGTATAAACACCATGGGACCACGCAGTCGACATAACGCCCAGGAAGGAGACACATTCTGTCTGAACGTACTTTGAGGAACGTACTTTGGTGCGAAAAGTGCAAATCAATCCCTGAACAACAGCAAAAGACCTTGTGAAGATGCTGGAGGAAACAGGTACAAAAGTATCTATATCCACAGTAAAACGAGTCTTATATAACGACATAACCTGAAAGGCCGCTCAGCAAGGAAGAAGCCACTGCTCCAAAACCGCCATAAAAATACCAGACTACGGTTTGCACATGGGGACAAAGATCATACTTTTTGTAGAAATGTCCTCTGGTCTGATGAAACAAAAATAGAACTGTTTGGCCATAATGACCATCGTTATGTTTGGAGGAAAAAGGGGGAGGCTTGCAAGCCGAAGAACACCATCCCAACAGCAAGCACAGGGGGTGGCAGCTTGTTGTGGGGTGCTTTGCTGCAGGAGGGTCTGGTGCACTTCACAAAATAGATGGCATCATGAGGGAGGAAAATTATGTGGATATATTGAAACAACATCTCAAGACATCAGTCAGGAAGTTAAAGCTTGGTCGCAAATGGGTCTTCCAAATGGACAATGACCCCAAGCATACTTCCAAAGTTGTGGCAAAATGGCTTAAGGACAACAAAGTCAAGGTATTGGAGTGGCCATCATAAAGCCCTGTCCTCAATCCTATGGTAAATTTGTGGGCAGAACTGAAAAGCGTGTGCGAGCAAGGAGGCCTATAAACCTGACTCAGTTACGCCAGCTCTGTCAGGAGGAATGGGCCAAAATTCACCCAACTTATTGTGGGAAGCTTGTGGAAGGCTACCCAAAACGTTTGACCCAAGTTAAACAATTTAAAAGCAATGCTACCAGATATTAATTGAGTGTATGTAAACTTCTGACCCACTGGGAATGTGATGAAAGAAATAAAAGCTGAAATAAATCATTCTCTACTATTATTCTGACATTTCACAATCTTAAAATAAAGTGGTGATCCTATCTGACCTAAGACATGGATTTTTACTTGGATTAAATGTCAGGAACTGTGAAAAACTGAGTTTAAATGTATTTGGCTAAGGTGTATGTAAACTTCTGACTTCAGCTGTACATGTGAGTGATGTGTACATTTGATGACACGAGGCTGCATAAGAGACAGAAAGACAGGGGCTTTATTGTCAAGCTCTCTAGGCAGACCGATGATCTCCTGACAGACTGTGGACCTGACTGGCCCATACCTCTCTCTCTCTCTCTCTCTCTCTCTCTCTCTCTCTCTCTCTCTCTCTCTCTCTCTCTCTCTCTCTCTCTCTCTCTCTCTCTCTCTCTCTCTCTCTCTCTCTCTCTCTCTCTCTCACACTATATCTCCCCTCTCTCCCTCTACAGTACCATTCTTCATCCCTCTCACTTTCTCCATCTCTCTCTCTTTCTTTCTGCCTCCCCAACTTTCTCTCGCCCCCTTCCCCCCCCCTCACTTTGTCCCCCTTGACTCGACACTGCACAGAATTTGGCAGAATTTGCATTTGCCACTTGGCATTTAATACTGTATGCGTGGGTTGGCCCATCAATCTCATTGCTTTCACTGATAATTAGCCTATTCAAACACTGTGCCAGACGATTTGTCTGAAAATATGCTTGTGGAAAAAGCGCATGGGACCAGTATGGGCTTGTGATGGCCACTCCAATACCTTGACTTTGTTGTCCTTAATTAAACCATTTGCCACAACTTTGGAAGTATGCTTGGGGTCATTGTCCATTTGGAAGACCCATTTGCGACAAAGCTTTAACTTCCTGACTGATGTCTTGAGATGTTGTTTCAATATATCCACATAATTTTCCTCCCTCATGATGCCATCTATTTTGTGAAGTGCACCAGGCCCTCCTGCAGCAAAGCACCCCCACAACATGATGCTGCCACCCCCCATGCTTCACAGTTGGGATGGTGTTCTTCGGCTTGCAAGCATCCCCCTTTTTCCTCCAAACATAACGAATGTCATTATGGCCAAACAGTTCTATTTTTGTTTCATCAGACCAGAAGACATTTCTCCAAAAAGTATGATCTTTGTCCCCATGTACAGTTGCAAACCGTAGTCTGGCATTTTTATGGCGGTTTGGGAGCAGTGGCTTCTTCCTTGCTGAGCGGCCTTTCAGGTTATGTCGATATAGGACTCGTTTTACTGTGTATATAGATACTTTTGTACCTGTTTCCTCCAGCATCTTCACACGGTCCTTTGCTGTTGTTCAGGGATTGATTTGCTCTTTTCGCACCAAAGTACGTTCATCTCTAGGAGACAGAATGCGTCTCCTTCCTGAGCGGTATGACGGCTTCGTGGTCCCATGGTGTTTATACTTGCGTACTATTGTTTCTACAGATGAACGTGGTACCTTCAGGTGCTTGGAAATTGCTCCCAAGGATGAACCAGACTTGTGGAGGTCTACAATCTGTTTTCTGAAGTCTTCGCTGATTTCTTTTGATTTTCCATGATGTCAAGCAAAGAGGCACTGAGTTTGAAGGTAGGCCTTGAAATACATCCACAGGTACACCTCCAATTGACTCAAATGATGTCAATTCGCCTATCAGAAGCTTCTAAAGCCATGACATCATTTTCTGGAATTTTCCAAGCTGTTTAAAGGCACAGTCAACTTAATGTATGTAAACTTCTGACCCACTGGAATTGTTATACAGTGAAGTAGAAGTGAAATAATCTGTCTGTAAACAATTGTTGGAAAAATTACTTGTGTCATGCACAAAGTAGATATCCTAACCGACTTGCCAAAACTATAGTTTGTTAACAAGAAATTTGTGGAGTGGTTGAAAAACGAGTTTTAATGATTCCAATCTAAGCGTATGTAAACTTCCGACTTCAACTGTATGTATGTTTGTATGTATGTACTGTATGTATATATGTACAGTTGTGGCCAAAAGTTTTGAGAATGACACAAATATTAATTTTCACATGGTCTGCTGCCTCAGTTTGTATGATGGCAATTTGCATATACTCCAGAATATTATGTATATATGTATGCCTGGACAGCGGGGTATTAGACTGTAGCACTCATCACGATGCTTCAAGCTGCTTTGCATTTATCTTCAGCAGGCATCACATTAAGACAATGTTGTTTTTGTCATCTTCAGTGGTGTCACGTGTGTTTGTTTTACGTCACGACGATAAGGTATAAGAAGGAGAGGAGACAGAGGGATGAGGGGAGGAGGTGGAGGACGAGGGGGAAGTGAGGTGTGTTTGTAGGTGAGCAGCCTTTTGGAGGAGCTTCGAGGAAGCAGGGTGGGGGGAGGGAGGCAGGAGAGGAAGGGTTGGAGCCGAGGTCCCCCCAGGTTCTCGATGGCAGCAGCGGCTCCAGCAACTGAGTGAATCATGATGAGTTGTTTTTGTGAGCCACGACTCAGCCAGGGCTCCTAATGCAAGGAGACAAGCCATTTCTGAGGATATTGTCCCGCGGGACACTTGCCCTGGCCAACTCTTCATAAAACCCCTGTACGGCCATGGCTATCCTGCCTGTCCCTTTTTCATCAAGTCCACTGTGACAGCCATAGAGCCACCATAGATCACCCAGGCCCTAGATTAACCAGAGATCCACTAGGACCGCACGGCTCCAACACCATCATCAAGTTTGCTGACAACACGACGGTGGTAGGCCTGATCACCGGCGACGATGAGACAGCCTACAGGAAGGAGGTCAATGACGTTATAGTGTGGTGCCGGGACAACAACCTACCCCTTAACGCCAGTAAGACCAAGGAGCTGAAACGGGGGGGGCGAGCACGCCCCCCATCCACATCAACGGGACTGCAGTGGAGCGGGTCAAGAGCTTCAAGTTCCTTGGGGTCCAAATCACTTAGGACTTCAAATTGTCCACACCCGCACAGTCCCAGGAAATCGTTAAACACTCCAGCCACCCAAGTTATAGTCTGTTCTCTCTGCTTCTGCACAGCAAGCGGTACCGGTGCATCAAGTCTGACACTAACAGGCTTCTGAACAGTTTCTATCCCCAAGCCATAAGACTACTAGGTAGCTAACAAAATGGTTAAACAGACTATTTGAGTTGACCCTTGTATTTACACTCTCTATGCACACTCCCAGGACTCTACACACTCACACACACACTGACACTCCAACACACACATAACATGCACACACATTTATCTACACACACGAAGTCACTCACATACAATCTTCATTTACGCTGCTGTTTATCACACATCCTGATGTCTAGTCACCTTAACCCCATACATACAGCGTATTCGGAAAGTATTCAGACCCCTTGACTTTTTCCACATTTTGTTACGTTAGAGCCTTATTCTAAAATTGATGAAATATTTTTTTCCCCTCATCAATCTAGACACAATACCCCATAAGGACAAAGCAAAAACAAGATTTTATAAATTTTTGCAAATGTATTAAAATAAAAAAAATGTAAATATCATAGATACATAAGTATTCAAACCCTTTACTCAGTACTTCGTTGAAGCACCATTGGGAGTGATTACAGCCTCGAGTCTTCTTGGGTATGACGCTACAAGCTTGGCACACCTGTATTTGGGGAGTTTCACCTATTCTTCTCTGCAGATCCTCTCAAGCTCTGTCAGGTTGGATGGGGTGCGTCGCTGCACAGCTATTTTCAGGTCTCTCCAGAGATGTTCAGGCTCTGGCTGGGCCAATCAAGGACATTCAGAGACTTGTCCCAAAGCCACTCCTGCATTGTCTGGGCTGTGTGCTTAGGGTCGTTGTCCTGTTGGAAGGTGAACCTTTGCCCAAGTCCGAGATACTGAATGCTCTGGAGCAGGTTTTCATCAAGGATCTCTCTGTACTTTGCTCTGTTAATCTTTCCCTCAATCCTGAGTCTCTCAGTCCCTGCTGCTGAAAAACATCCCCACAGCATGATGCTGCCACCACCATGCTTCACCGTAGGGATGGTGCCAGGTTTCCTGCAGACGTGACGGTTGGCATTCAGGCCAAAGAGTTCAATCTTGGTTTCATCAGACCAGAGAATCTTGTTTCTCATGGTCTGAGAGTCTTTAGATCCCTTTTGGCAAACTCCAAGCAATCTGTCATTTGCGTTTTTATTGAGGAGTGGCTTCTGTCTGGCTTCTGATTGGTGGAGGTTGTCCTTCTGGAAGGTTCTCCCATCTCCACAGAGGAACTCTGGAGCTCTGTCAGAGTGACCAATTGATTATTGGTCACCTCCCTGACAAAGGCCCTTCTCCCCCGATTGCTCAGTTTGTCCGGGTGGTTCCAAACTTGCAAAAATTTCAAAAAATCTGTTTTCACTTTGTCACTATGGGGTATTGTGTGTAGATTAATGAGAGAAATAAATGTTTGATCAATTTTAGAATAAGGCTGTAACATAACAAAATGTGTAAAAGGGGAAGGGGTCTGAATACTTTCCAAATGCTCTGTATCTACCTCAACCACTCCAGTGTCCCTACACATTGTAAATATGGTATTGCAACTGTCCCTATAAATACAGTAGCTTCTTACTTTCTCACGTTCTTCTTATTTCTTATTTTTTATTTCCTTTTTATCTTCTACCTCATGTCATTTTTAGTACTACATTAATCACTGCATTGTTGGGTTTAGAGCTTGCAAGAAAGGCTTTTAACTGTAACTTGTGCAGGTGACATCAGAACTCGAAAAACCAGCCAACTCAGTCAACCACAATCTAAGAGAAAGGCAGAGGTTATGTTTACCGGTGGTTACTAAAGATTAACGTATGGTTACGGTAAGAAGAGGGTGTTATGTTGAGGATGACCCCAAAGCCCATAACAGTGTGTAGATAAACCAGAAGCTCCATAGAAGCCAGATTGACCTAAATGCCAGAGTAACATGTAACAGTGAAGGCACTGGGGTGGCAGTAATGGCTGCTGTCCTACACTTCTTCATGGACAGCTGATGCTCTGATGTTGGCATGGCGTTCAGGTGACAGAAGGGTTCAGTCACAGAGACTTTGTTCCTTTATGCCATGAGGCAGCTATGAGACTGGCTTTAAAACAGTTTTGTTTTGTATTTTATGCAAAATATGTTAATAGCTTTTGTTAATCCCTTTGTGAAATGAAAACAGTATTATTTCAATTATGTTTATTAATTCGTTTTAATAAAAGTAAAATAGAAACAACATTAACCACAATAATATAAAGCGTTTTAATTTACATTTTCAAAGGACACATTTAGTATGCAATATTGGGCACAATGTACAGCACAGTAGGATTGTGAGATTGAGAGCCTTGGACAGAAAGGGTGATTTCTGGGTGATTCATCAAAAGTTCAGAGATGAAGTGAAACTGTGTAAGTGTGTGTGTGTGTGTGTGTGTGTGTGTGTGCGTGTGTGTGTGTGTGTGTGTGTGTGTGTGCGTGTGTGTGTGTGTGTGTGTGTGTACGTGTGTGTGCATGTAGATATGGGTCTCTGTGTGTGTGTGTGTGTATGTGTGTGTGTGTGTGTAGATATGGGTCTCTATGTGTGTGTGTTTGTGGGTGTGTTGGGGTGCGTGTGTGTACGTGTGTGTGCATGTAGATATGGGTCTCTGTGTGTGTGTGTGTGTGTGTGTGTGTGTGTGTGTGTGTGTGTGTGTGTGTGTGTGTGTGTGTGTGTGTGTGTGTGTGTGTGTGTGTGTGTGTGTGTGTGTGTGTGTGTGTGTGTGTGTGTGTGTGTGTGCTGTGCTGTGCTGTGCTAGATCAAGCCTCTGCGCCTGCCTGTCTGTGTGTGAGTGTGTCCTGTGGGGGTGGTGAAGTTCACACAGAGTGAAGACCCATATTGAGACATAACACAATACTGACCACTTCACCTGAATAGATTTCATTTGGGATGCGGCGCTGTGTCTCTCTCCTGAAGGGGAAGGTCCTTAGCAGCAGCACACCCCCTCCATCACCTCACTCACTACTTGGCATTAATCCTTCTGGGTCAAGGATAGCTGGGGCTGTCGTGCCCCCCTCCCTCATCTCGCCCCCTCACCACTAGGCCCAGAGCAGGAGATGACAGAGGGAGGAAGTAAAGAGGGAGGGAGGGATGGAGGAAGAGAAGAGATAGAAGGAAAGATGGAGTGAGGGATGGAGTGAGGGATGGAGTGAGGGGTGGAGTGAGGGATAGAGTGAGGGATAGAGTGAGGGGTGGAGTGAGGGATAGAGTGAGGGATGGAGTGAGGGATAGGGTGAGGGATGGAGTGAGGGATGGAGTGAGGGATGGAGTGAGGGATAGGGTGAGGGATGGAGTGAGGGATGGAGTGAGGGACTGAGTGAGGGATAGAGTGAGGGATAGGAGGGAAAGACTGTTGACTCCCCTGCCTGGCGACTAGGAGGTGACCCTGGATCTGATCGATTTTCTGTGGAACAGCTACACAACCCTAAATCTCCTGTGTCGCATCCACACAGTGTTTCAGTGCTCAGCGCAGGTGCCACCCAATAATGCTTTGTTATCCCTGCCTCACAAAACACAGCTCCTGTCATGAAATCCATCTTCCTGCTTGCTCCTTCTTTTAACCCTCAAACACAATCCCCAGGACCTGAGTGACTGAAACGTGACTGTAAATTACGCCACAATTTAAAACCCCTAAACAGAGAGAGAGAGAGAGAGAGAGAGAGAGAGAGAGAGAGAGAGAGAGAGAGAGAGAGAGAGAGATAGAGAGAGAGAGATAGACAGACAGAGTGTGGTTGATGGTGATGTTGTGCCAAGCGGTGCTTCATCAGTTCTCATCAGCCTGTCAGGTAGTCAGTGTGGCAGTGTTGGGGCCCAGGCCCCCTGTGTGGTGGGCCCTGTCAGTGAGAGGGGCCCTGGTGGGCCTGATTAATGCTCTCTCCACAGTGCTCCCATTGGGAAACCACTTCCAGCACACACTCTGTCTCCAACCAACACACGCTGCACAGCTCTGGCTCTGCGTGCCATCACTCTGTGACAGGCGGAAACCCACCGAAAATGTCCCTGGACTGGGGATGGTGTGGTTATTGGCCAAGACAGGTAATGTCATGACAATATAAGAGTTTCGTGTGTGTGTGTGTGTGTGTGTGTGTGTGTGTGTGTGTGTGTGTGTGTGTGTGTGTGTGTGTGTGTGTGTGTGTGTGTGTGTGTGTGTGTGTGTGTGTGTGTGTGTGTGTGTGTGTGTGTGTGCGTGCGTGCGTGCGTGCGTGCGTGCGTGCGTGCGTGAGTGCAAGCGCTTGTATGTCTGGTGAGTACAGCTCGTGAACGATCTTTTTAATTAAACATGAGCATGTCTTTACTACGCAAGAAACACACACTAAAAAACAGACAAGCACACACATAACGTTATGGGCTCTGAAGGCTGGACGGTAATGAGCCCAGACACACTGCGTGAGAGATTATTTTCCTTCTTAAGGTTAATGCCCCAAACATCTGTGTTGTCACACAACATCAGCCGATGAGAGCTCAAGCAGCAAGGCTGGCAGGGCCTGTTGGTCTGGTTGTTCTGTATGTGTGTGTGTGTGTGTTCTTGTCCTTTTTATGTGTGTGCACGCTCCTCAGCTAACGCAGTGCCCAGAAAGAGAGAGACATTGGTAAGGCCCATGATTAACTTGGAGGAGACGTGGGCGGAGTGTGAATATGTTACTGGCATGTTGCACTGCGTCGTGAGAGAGAGAGAGAGAAAAGGGTGGATGGAGAAAGAGAGAGAGAGAGAGAGAGAGAGAGAGAGAGAGAGAGAGAGAGAGAGAGAGAGAGAGAGAGAGAGAGAGAGAGAGAGAGAGAGAGAGAGAGAGAGAGATGCTTGAGGGAAATAGTGTCATGGGGACAATTTAGATTTACCAGACTGAAATGAAGAAGTAGGATAAGGATATGAAAGGCAGAAAAAATAGTTGTGAAGTAGAAATGCATAGTCAGAAGAGAAAGTAGAGATGGCTCTGCGTTACTAAAATGCACAGTAGATTGGTGTACATTTAACAATGGTTTATACAATATGATTTTGGTGTGAATTGTTACAATGAAACGGTAATATATACAACTAAAATGAAAAACAAAAACCTTATTCATCCAGTCATGACAAGCTCTGAGCCTCGCCTGTCTTTATTTCACTCGGCAAGTCAGTTAAGAACAAGTTCTTATTTACAAGGCCGTCCTACCTCGGCCAACCCCTAACCCAGACGATGCTGGGCCAATTGTGCACCGCCCTATAGGACTCCCAATCACAGCCAGTTGTGATACAGCCTGGAATCAAACCAGGTTCTGTAATGACACCTCTTGCACTGAGATGTAGTGCCTTAGAACGCTGCACCACTCGGGAGCCCTCTGAGCTTCTGTTCTTTCTGCTCTTCACTGAACCCTTCCCTGTCTTCCATGCTCTCTGAAACCATGCTAAAAGCCTGTACTGTATACTCTAAGCAGTGTGAAATTAGCCCCGACTCTCAGAGATCTTTCTAACAAGGAGACAGTCAGAGAGCACGGTTGGACTTGGTTCACTTGGCACTGGCTACTGTGTGATGGGGATGTGAGGAGAAGAGCAAGGCTTCTGGAGGTCCAGTTTTCCTCATTGCTTTTACACCAATTGATTTTAGACTTAAGTGACAGGTCAGGGGAAACAGAACTCAGTCTGTTGCTGTAAGTTTCTGTTAATTACTGCTTCAATTCCTCCCTCCATTTACCCCCCCCCCCCCTTTGTTTCTCCTTCCATCATTCATCATTCTTCACTCACTCACTCACTCACCCATTCACTCACCTACTCTCACTCACTCACTCACTCACTCACTCACTCACTCACTCACTCACTCACTCACCCACTTACCCACTCACCCACTCACTCACTCACCCACTCACTCGCTCACTCGCTCACTCGCTCACTCACTCGCTCACTCACAATTGCTCCAAGTAAGCCTACATTAGAACACATGGCTGTGCATTTTAGGAGTATCCCTACACCAATCTTCAACTTCAACACACCTCATTGAAGAATATTTAAAGCCTTGAACGATTTCATAACTCCCATATGAAGAAGCAATAATAGCATTGAGACAGACTGTATTCTAGAAAATGAGATCCCTCTCTGCCAACTGCCACGAAGCTATGGAAAGGCAAACATATCATAAAGCATACAGCAACCCTATACCTCGTCTAGGAGCAAGGGGGTATAAAGACTCTACATGCAGGGTTGATTTGTTGCCATAGTGACTGTCTTTACATTGAATCAATGTGAAAGCTAGCGATTTGGTCGCTCCACAGGGTTGCATGCGATCCTTTTCAACATAGATGTACTGTTTGAGCAGGCAAGAGATAGAGCGGTGTCTCATTCCCTTCTACCATGTGATCTGATGAATTATGCAAGCACAGAAGATATCAGACACATATTAATAGATCAGGACATATTGAAAATAATTTGCATTAATGTCAATGAGTCCTACTGAGATGAAAAGAGTTTGAGGAGAGAAAGATGGAATAAACCCTGTGGGGCTGCTAGGATGAAGAGGAGAGGTGGAGAGGTCTTTCATCTTGGCTGGCAGCCATCTTTGAAGATTAGTGTGGAAACTGGGGACCTACTGTATATACCTCTCTAAAATCAATGAAGTCCTCAGTTTGCTTATACTGCATGTTGTTCTTCGGTCCATTGCAAGTTTGAAGATGGTGTCAACACACACTAAAAAAAACAGACAAACATCCGTCTATTTTGCTTGTGCTCAGTTGCAACCCCCCCCCCCCCCCCCCCCCCGCCCCCCGCCCACACACAGACACACGTCCATGCATACACAAATAGATGCATAGCCACACACACATTAAGTCTCTCTCTCTCTCTCTCTCTCTCCCTCTCTCTCTCTCTCTCTCTCTCTCTCTCTCTCTCTCTCTCTCTCTCTCTCTCTCTCTCTCTCTCTCTCTCTCTCTCTCTCTCTCTCTCTCTCTCTCTCTCTCTCTCTCTCTCTCTCTCTCTCTCTCTCTCTCTCTGGTTCATGGCATGATCTACAAAAATAGGGGAGAGTGATAGAGATCACATTAATCTCAGTGTGAAGTAGACCCTGCCAAATCCAGTGAGAATTGAGTGCTACACAAATGATGATAAAACTGAAAGACATTCATTTACCATCACCATGGCACAGCAAACATGGGGACGGCTGACAAGAAAGATCATAGAGAAACTGCCCTTTTTCAAAGCCCTTCTTCCAGCTCTCTTTCTCTCTCTCTCCATTTGTGAATCACCAGAAATGAACCTGCCCTCATTTTGAAAGGGGGATGGGGATTCCTATTTGAACAGGCAGGCACACTACAGCTCGAGGGAGGGAGGGAGGGAGACAGATTGTGAGGGAGAGAGAGAGTGAGACCTGAGACAGAGAGAGAAAAAGAGTAGAGTGAAAGAGTGAGAGTGGAGCAGAACAGACTATGTGCAGACTATGAAATCCTTATCAGGAACACAGAGACCAATCCACCAATGGCAGCTCGCTCATGCAGTGAGAGTCGGAGGGTTTCAAAGGCTACCCCCATCACCCCCGCCTCCCTTCATCCCTCCCGCTATCCCTCTCTCTTCTCCTCCGCCCCTGTCTGAATGTCAAACAGCTAATAAACGCAACAGGACTAACTGTGCACGGGGGCTAACTGCAAGCGCTTGTTCCAAACGACCGACACACTCGCAATTTGTCTGGATTTAGCAGCCAATCCATCTAGCCACTGTCGTGGCAATTTCCTGTATTACCAAATGTCGAGAGAGCAAACCACACACCAGTCAGAGTTATACTTAAACTTCACCTTTAATAATAATTAAGCTTTTGCAATAGCATTTGACTTTCAACCTTTCAGTATCTCTAATGAAAAGTTGAGAGTGGTCAACATAATGGCAACTGAGATCTTTTATAGCAAAGATCCACCCCCTAGTCGACATGACAAACCACAGATAATAGGAACTGTTCACAAAGAAATACTTTTACTTGAGAGAGGAGTATCCCATAGCCAGACAGCATTCGCTATAAATTATCGTTCAGTTTGGTCTCTAAAACGAGGTTCTAATCTCGTTCTTGGTACCAAAACATTACCTCATCCAATGGCATATATCAATTGTCAATTCTAGATACGCACATCTCAAATACACCCCCCCCTGGACAAGCTCACGGAGGGGAGTGAGCCTCTAGGTCATATACTAGGTCAAGAGAAGGGCAACATCAGAAGCGTAATGCAATGGTTCCAGACACTGCCATACTCCTCCCCCCAATGGGAAAAGGAGGGAGTGACTGGTGTACAGACATTGCGGAGATAACTAACTGGTTCCCCATTAATCACGCCATCCCGTCACATGGTTTAGGAATAGTTACAGACACATTCACATATGAAGACAAGCCTGACCTCTCCCCTCTCTGGGCCCCACGTGACTAAGCCCTAGCTGAGAAGTGATAACTGCAACTACCAACCCAATAGTCCAAAGGGAAACATTCTAATGACA
Organism: Salvelinus fontinalis; assembly: GCF_029448725.1. NCBI lineage: Eukaryota > Metazoa > Chordata > Actinopteri > Salmoniformes > Salmonidae > Salvelinus > Salvelinus fontinalis. Next base: position 22,649,400 of record NC_074703.1, on the reverse strand, counting down.
AGTATCTCACAAGCATATTATGAAAGTAAAACATCTTATCTATGTTACCCAAATAATTCTGATTCATCCCCAACACTACTACACATGCACTACATAACACCAGCCCTTCTCTGATCTCTGCTGTTTATTCTAATGTTTTCTGTGGAGCGAATATTCACCACCCCTCTCTGACATTAGGCTAATATGTACAGTACCAGTCAAAAAGTTGGACACACCTACTCATTCCAGGGTTTTTCTTTGTTTTGACAATTTTCTACATTGTAGAATAATAGTCAAGACATTTAAACTATAAAATAACACATATGGAATCATGTAGTGTCCAAAAAAGTGTTAAACAAATCAAAATATATTTTCGATTTTTGATTCTTCAAAGTAGCCACCCTTTGCCGTGATGACAGCTTTGCACGCTTTTTGCATTCTGTCAAACGGATTCATAAGGAATGCTTTTCCAACAGTCCTGAAGGAGTTCCCACATATGCTGAGCACTTGTTGGCTGCTTTTCCTTCGCTATGAGGTCCAACTCATCCCAAACGCAATTGGCTTGGGGTCGGGTGATTGTGGAGGGCAGGTCATCTGATATAGCACCACATCACTCTCCTTCTTGGTCAAATAGCCCATACACAGTCTGGAGGTGTGTTGGGTCATTGTCCTGTTGAAAAACAAATCACAATTCCACTAAGCGCAAACCAGATGGGGTGGCATATAGCTGCAGAATGCTGTGGTAGCCATACTGGTTAAGTGTGCCTTTACAAAGCTGTCATCAAGGCAAAGGGTGGCTACTTTGAAGAATCTCAAATATAAACACTTTTTTGGTTACTAAATTATTCCATATGTATTATTTCATAGTTTTGATGTCTTCCCTATTATTCTATAATGTAGAAATTAGTAAAAATAAAGAAAAACCCTTGAATTAGTAGGTGTGTCCAAACTTTTCACTGGTACTGTATATAACTTTGATGTACTGTAAATAGTATACTATATGTTGATGGTGTATCTCACTCGTTCCAAAACTTTTTATTGTCCTGTAACCCTTCAAACATTCAACCTCCAGCTGCGTACCCCCTCTAGCACCAGGGTCAGCGCACTCTCAAATGTTGTTTTTTTGCCATCATTGTAAGCCTGCCACACACACACTATACGATACGTTTATTAAACATAAGAATGAGTGTGAGTTTTTGTCACAACCCGGCTCGTGGGAAGTGTCAAAGAGCTCTTATAGGACCAGGGCACAAATAATAATATAACAATAATCAATCATTTAGCTCTTTATTTAGCCATCTTACATATAAAACCTTATTTGTTTATCAAAAATTGTGAATATTTCACCACAGGTTAAATGAGAAGGGGGTACTTGAAATGATGCACATAACTCTGCAATGTTGGGTTGTATTGGAGAGAGTCTCAGTCTTGAATCATTTTCCACACACAGTCTGTGCCTGTATTTAGTTTTCATGCTAGCGAGGGCCGAGAATCCACTCTCACATAGGTGCATGGTTGCAAAGGGCATCAGTGTCTTAACAGTGTGATTTTCCAAGGCAAGAAACTCTGAGCGCAGCCCTATCCAGAAATCTGGCAGTGGCTTCTGATTAAATAAAATGTTCACAGAACCGCTTCTTGCAATTTCGATGAGGCTCTCTTGTTCAGATATCGGTAAGTGGACTCGAGGCAGGGCATGAAAGGGATAACGAATCCAGTTGTTTGTGTCATCCATTTCGGGAAAGTACCTGCGTAATTGTGCACCCAGCTCACTCAGGTGTTTCGCTATATCACATTTGCCATTGTCCGTAAGCTTGAGTTCATTTGCACACAAAAAATCATACAATGATGGGAAGACCTGTGTGTTTTCCTTGTTAATGCAGACAGAAAAGTGCTCCAACTTCTTAATCATAGCCTCAATTTTGTCCCACACGTTGAATATAGTTGCGGAGAGTCCCTGTAATCCTAGATTCAGATCATTCAGGAGAGAAAAAACATCACCCAGATAGGGCAGTCGTGTGACTGTCACGTTGGTATGAATGATTCGGGAGACAGGCGCAGGAATGTGTAACAGGGTTTTTTATTACACCCAAATTACGGCGTGCCGTGTAAAGGCACGGGGACGAAGACCTAACAAACACTATTACAAAACATATATGTTGTAAAACCGACACATGGTCCCTGCCCATATCATTGCATAATGCAGAAAATACACAAGAGTTCAGGGGCTGTGCTTTAACAAAGTTAACCATTTTCACTGTAGTGTCCAAAAAGTATTTCAAGCTGTCAGGCATAACCTTGGCAGCTTGTAGTGGATGCTGCAGTGTGTAGTGGATGCTGCAGTGTACCCAAGTGATGTCGGGAGCAACTACTTGCACGAGCGTTACCACTCCACTATGTCTCCCTGTCATGGCTTTTGCACCATCAGTACAGATACCAACACATCTTGACCACCAAAGGCCATTTGATGTCACAAAGCTGTCCAGTACTTAAGAAATATCCTCTCATGTTGTCCTGGTTTCCAGTGGTTTGCAGAAGAGGATGTCCTCCTTAATTGACCCCCCATAAACGTAACGGACATATACCAGGAGCTGTGCCAGGCCCGCCACGCATATAATTCACTGGCTTGTATGCGAAGCAGTAATTGTTTTAAAACATCTCCTGCCATGTCACTGATGTGTCGTGAAACAGTGTTGTTTGATGAAGACATTGTCTGTCCAGTTTTTTGGGCCTTTTCCCCCAGCATTGTACCAGCCATATCCGCGGCAGCAGGAAGAATTTAGTCCACAATAGTATGGGGCTTGCCTGTCCTAGCCACTCGGTAGCTCATCATATAAGACACTTCTAGCCCCTTCTTATTAATGCTATCTGTTGACTTACTACTCGAAAGTTGTCTTTATTTTCGCTCAAAAAACTCCCGTGGCTTATTTTTCAAATTGTCATGTTTAGTTTCTAAATGTCTGTGCAAGAGTGAAGGTTTCCCGCAAAATAGTAACGGTTAATGTGATTGGATGTTAATTATTTGACTAGGCTATCTGTATTTGACATTGTGTTGTTATTTCGCTGAACGCTAGATGGTTTAATTTTATTTTTGGGCAGTGAAACGAGGCTACTCAGGCGAGAAAAAAACGTAATCCAAATGTATATCCCCGTTGGAAAATATAAATGTACTGTTTAAAAAATGTGAAGACAATTTTTTATTTTTTATTATTTGCATTATTATTATCATTATTTTTAAAACGTGAATCACATTTTTATTTGGCGTACCCCCGACAGCATTGTGCGTACCCCTGGGGATAATGTTTGTTAAAACTAATTAGAGAAGTACTAGACCAATCAATCAACCAAATGTATTTATTTAGCCCTTTTTACATCAGCTGATGTCACAAAGTGCTATACAGAAACCCAGCCTAAAACCCCAAACAGCAAGCAATGCAGGTGTAGAAGCACAGTGGCCAGGAAAAACTCCCTAGAAAGGCAGGAACCTAGGAAGAAACCTAGAGAGGAACCAGGCTCTGAGGGGTGGCCAGTCCTCTTCTGGCTGTGCCGGGTGGAGATTATAACAGTACATGGCCAAGATGTTCAAACGTTCATAGATGACCAGTAGGATCAAATAATAATAATCACAGTGGTTGTAGAGGGTGTAACAGGTCAGCACCTCAGAAGAAAATGTCAGTAGGCAATTAAAGACCTCAAAATAGACTCTACGCTATTTGCAATGTCATTTGCCTCCTCATGCCTTTTGCACACACTGTATATAGACTTTCTTTTTTCTACAGTGTCATTGACTTGCTTATTGTGTTATTGGCTTGTTTATTGTTTACTCCATGTGTAACTCTGTGTTGTTGTCTGTGTCACACTGCTTTGCTTTATCTTGGCCAGGTCGCAGTTGTAAATGAGAACTTGTTCTCAACTAGCCTACCTGGTTAAATAAAGGTGAAATAAAGGCAAAATAGTGATTGGCATTTGTACGCTAGATAATCCTTCAAATATCACAGGCTCTTTGTCGTGTTATATCACCCATCAGTTCAGTCTTAAGAAGCAGAGTACACTGAAAACTACAGCCATTTGTTTTCCCGGGAGGAACCTTAGATAACAGCTATTGAGTGAAGACGTCTTCAAGAAAGCTTGTGATTACATGTGAAATAATGCAGCCCTGGGCGTTGATGGAGCATGTGCAGGAGCAAGAGCAGGAGGAGTGGGTGGATTGGTGTGTGTGTGTGTGTGTGTGTGTGTGTGTGTGTGTGTGTGTGTGTGTGTGTGTGTGTGTGTGTGTGTGTGTGTGTGTGTGTGTGTGTGTGTGTGACTCTCGTGGGACTGTCGTAGCTGGGCTGAGAGGCTCAGAGAGGTGGTGGCACTCTTAGATCATTAATCAGGCTCGGCTGTGTGGCGGTGGCGGGCAGACAAATGCATGCAAATGCATACCCGTTTTGCGGCAGGTTGAGCCAAGGACAAAGCCAAACCCACATTTTAGCTACAGTACAGCTTTTGGATTGTAGACCAATTCCCCAATACTCCAAAATACACCAGTGCACGCACCTCTACCCCAGGTTGTTGGAAATGTGTCATCAGTCTAGGCTGCTAGTCTGATGGACTGAAGGTAAACGGAACATGAAACTGGAACAGCAAGTTGGAGCTGATCATTGGGTAGAGAAAAGCATCGGCTTCTTGATTTCCTCAACAAGATCTCATAGTTTCCCTTTGAAGTTCTGTGTGGCTACAGGGTTAATTCCACGTGGTTACAGGTTTAACGCAGAAACAACTCAAAGGTTAACAGTTTAGGCGTTCATTCCACGTATTTAAGGTCAGGGCTATGGTTTGGTAGTGCTGAGCGATTAACCGTCATTTCAGTTATCTTTAGGATCTTTAGGAACTAATTGATGGACATAGGTTAAATTATTTGAATTCCATTGCATTTTTTCTGTTAGCTCAATGCGCAGTTTCTCTAGAGACAAAATATAAATGCAACATGTAAGGTGTTGGTCCCATGTTTCATGAGCTGAAATAAAAGATCCCAGAGATGTTCCATACGCACAAAAAGGTTCTTTCTCTCAAATAATTGTGCACACATTTGTTTAGATCCCTGTTAGTGAGCATTTTTCCTTTGCCAAAATAACCCATCCAATGGACAGGTGCGTCATATCAAGAAGCTGATTAAACAACTTCGTCAATACACAGGTGCACCTTTGCTAGGGACAATTAAAGGTCACTCTAAAATGTGCAGTTCTGTCACACAACACAATGCCACAGATGTCTCAGGTTTTGACTGAGCCGGCAATTGACATGCAGACTGCAGGAATGTCCACCAGAGCTGTTGCCAGAGAATGTAATGGTCATTTCTCTACCGTAAGCCGCCTCCAACCTCGTTTTAAAGAACTTGGCAGTACGTCCAACCGGCCTCACAACCTCAGCCCAGGACTTACACATCCGGCTTCTTCACCTTCGTCTGAGACCAGCCACCCGGGCAGCTGATGAAAGCGAGGAGTAGTTCTGTCTGTAATAAAGCCCTTATGTGGGGAAAAACGTATTCTGATTGGCTGGGCCTGGCTCAGAGAGAATGTGCGATTGAGAGGGATAGAACACAGTTCCTTCACGAGGTATCTCTATTTGAAAATGCATGATCTAAGAGATTGATAGTTGGTATTCAACAGTTATAAAAGTATGCCTTATTTACTTTGAAGAACTACTAAAATAGTGATGTTTGTCAGACAGAATAGGCTAATAAAGTAATCAATTAAAAATAAAAAGTAATACACATCAAATCAAATTGTATTGGTCACATACACGTGTTTAGCAGATGTTATTGCGGGTGTAGCGATATGCTTGCGTTTCTAGCTCCGACAGTACAGTAATATCTAACAAGTAATATCTAACAATTTCATAATATATACCCAATACACACAAATCTAAGGAAAGGAATGATGAATTAAAAATATATAAATATAAGACGAGCAATGTCAGAGCGGCACAGACTAAGTAGAATAGAATAGAATAAAGTATATACATGTGAAATCAGTAATACGAGATATGTAAACATTATTAAAGTGACTAGTGTTCCATTTATTAAGGTGGCCATTGATTTCAAGTCTATATATATAGGCAGCAGTCTCTAATGTGCTAGTGATGGCTGGAGGGCAGGGAGTTTGCCCCCAGTGATGCGTTGAGCGGACGCACCACCCTCTGGAAAGCCCTGTGGTTGCGGGCGGTACAGTTGCCATACCAGGTGGTAATACAGCCTGACAGGATGCTCTCAATTGTGCATCTGTAAAAGTTTCTGTGGGTTTTAGGTGCCAAGCCAAATTTCTTCAGCCTCCTGAGGTTGAAGAGGCGCAGTTGCGCCTTCTTCACCACACTGTCTGTGTGGGTGGACTATTTCAGTTTGTCTGTGATGTGTACGCCGAGGAACTTGAAGCTTTCTACCTTCTCCACTGTGGTCCCATCGATGTGGATAGGGGGGGTGCTACCTCTGCCATTTCCTGAAGTCCACGATCATCTCCTTTGTTTCGTTGACGTTGAGTGAGAGGTTATTTTCCTTGCACCACACTCACAGAGCCCTCACCTCCTCCCTGTAGGCTGTCTCGTCATTGTTGGTAATCAAGCCTACTACTGTTGTGTCGTCTACAAACTTGATTATTGAGTTGGAGGCGTGCATGGCAACGCAGTCATGGGTGAACAGGGATTACAGGAGGGGGCTGAGCACACACCCTTGTGGGGCGCCAGTGTTGAGGATCAGCGGAGTGGAGGTGTTGTTCCCTATCTTCACCATCTGTGGGCAGCCGCCAGGAAGTCCAGGGCCCAGTTGCACAGGACGGGGTTCAGACCCAGGGCCTCAAGCTTAATGATGTGATTGGAGGGTACTATGGTGTTAAATGCTGAGCTATAGTCAATGAACAGCATTATTACATTGGTATTCCTCTTTTCCAGAAGGCAGTGTGCAGTGTGATGGCGATTGGATCTATTGGGTCAGTAAGCAAATTGAAGTGGGTCTAGGGTGTCGGGTAAGGTAGAGGTGATATGATCCTTGACTAGTCTCTTAAAGCACTTCATGATGACAGAAGTGAGTGCTTCGGGGTGATAGTCATTTAGTTCAGTTACCTTTGCCTTCTTGGGTACAGGAACAATGGTGGCCAGCTTGAAACATGTAGGGACAGCTGACTGGGATAAGGAGAGATTGAATTTGTCAGTAACCACACCAGCCAGCTGGTCTGCACATGCTCTGAGGACACACAACAACTGAAATATACACAACAACTGAAATATTTTATTAAAGTAGAATAATAAATGATGGTTAATAAGTTTAATAAGTGATAAGCAGAAATGGGCAGTCACTACCATCATGGGACTTGTATGAATTGTTTTATTCTGTGTTGTTACAGCCCTCAACCCACATAATGCATAGTGCATTTAATGTCCCAAAACCGCAATTATTTTTTGATAATGGAACCAAAACCGACCGACCTCGAAAAGCACTAATAGCTCAGCACTACGGTTTGGGGAAGGCTTAAACAAAATAATTAAAAACAACGCACTGTTTCCATCAACTATCATCAATTATTCTAACGGCTTGCTAGTGTATTGTGAACTGCAGTGGTCTAAGAAGCGTGCTACTGCTCCAAGCATTATGAGTTTGTGCCCAGTGCTGGGCAATTGTTTTCCTTTTTTTTGTGAGCGCAGAGGAAGGCATATATCGACTTTCTGGGGACCTTTTCAAAAGTCTGAAGTCTACAGTCTACTTCTAGTGACCAGGCTGCATTTCCTTTTTGACTGTAAGAGAAATAGATGCAGTTCTATCGAGCAGGAGTGTCTTGTGTTTGAATATCATCTCCAAACATGGGTTGTCGTTGGTCTTGTCAAACATCAGAAAGTCAACACCGTCCATTGCCGTGTCACTGGTGTGTCATTCCTTCCGGGACATCATCTTTCTGTGGAGCAAATGGACTGTTAACGAGGGTGTCATTCCTCTCTTACCTTGGAAGGAAGGAGGGTTGAAGATTTGAAGGATTCTTCAGGCCTACTCAAGCAGGCAATTCAGGGAGGGAACTCCCTCATGTTTTCTAAATTTCAAGGTTGAGTCCAACAGTACATTATTGACTTTTTCTACATTTTGGTACATTACAGCCTTATTCTAAAATGCATTAAATTCATGTTTTTCCTCATCAATCTACACACACTACCCCATAATAACAAAGCAAAAAAAGGTATTTCTACATTTTTGAAAATGTTAAAAAACCTATTATAACTGAAAATTTACAATTGAAGTCGGAAGTTTACATACACTTAGGTTGGAGTCATTAAAACTTGTTTTTCAACCACTCCACACATTTCTTGTTAACAAACTATAGTTTTGGCAAGTTGGTTAGGACATCTACTTCGTGCATGACACAAGTAATTTTTCCAACAATTGTTTACAGACAGATTATTTCACTTAAAATTCACTGTATCACAATTCCAGTGGGTCAGAAGTTTACATACACTTGTTGACAAGTTGACTCTGCCTTTAAACAGCTTGGAAAATTCCAGAAAATGATGTCATGCCTTAAGAAGCTTCTGACAGGCTAATTGACATAATTTCAGTCAATTGGAGGTGTACCTGTGGATGTATTTCAAGACCTACTTTCAAACTCAGTGCCTCTTTACTTGACATCATGGGAAAATCAAAAGAAATCAGCCAAGACCTCAGAAAAAAACTGTAGACCTCCACAAGTCTGGTTCATTCTTGGGAGCAATTTCCAAATGCCTGAAGGTACCACGTTCATCTGCATAAACAATAGTACGCAAGTATAAACACCATAAACACCATCATACCGCTCAGGAAGGAGACGCTTTCTGTCTCCTAGAGATGAACGTAATTTGGTGCAAAAAGTGCAAATCAATCCCAGAAAAACAGCAAAGGACCTTGTAAAGATGATGGAGGAAGCAGGTACAAAAGTATCTATATCCACAGTAAAACGAGTCCTATTTCAACATAACCTGAAAGGCCGCGCAGCAAGGAAGAAGCCACTGCTCCAAAACCGCCATAAAAAAGTCAGACTACGGTTTGCAACTGTACATGGGGACAAAGATCATACTTTTTGGAGAAATGTCTTCTGGTCTGATGAAACAAAAATAGAACTGTTTGGCCATAATGACCATCGTTATGTTTGGAGGAAAAAGGGGGAGGCTTGCAAGCCAAAGAACACAATCCCAACCGTGAAACACGGGGGTGGCAGCATCATGTTGTGAGGGTGCTGTGCTGCAGGAGGGACTGGTGGCAAATGGGTCTTCCAAATGGACAATGACCCCAAACATATGTAACAGTATAGCTTCCGTCCCTCTCCTAGCCCCTACCTGGGCTCGAACCAGGGACCCTCTGCACACATCAACAACTGACAGCCACGAAGCCATCGCGCCACAAAAGCCACGGCCCTTGCTAAGCAAGGGGAACAACTACTTCAAGGTCTCAGAGCGAGTGACGTCACCGATTGAAACACTATTAGCGCGCACCACCGCTAACTAGCTAGCCATTTGACATCGGTTACACATACTTCCAACGTTGTGGCAAAATGGCTTAAGGACAACAAAGTCAAGGTATTGGAGTGGCCTTCGCAAAGCCCTGAACTCAATCTTATTGAACATTTTGGGGCAGAACTGAGAAAGCATGTGCGAGCAAGGATGCCTACAAACCTGACTCAGTTACACCAGCTCTGTCAGGAGGAATGGGCCAAAATTCACCCAACTTATTGTGGGAAGCCTGAGAAAGGCTAGCCAAAACGTTTGACCCAAGTTAAACAAAAAAATTATTATTTTTTTTTTTAATAAATTTTATCCCCTTTTCTCCCCAATTTTCGTGGTATCCAATCGCTAGTAATTACTATCTTGTCTCATCGCTACAACTCCCGTACGGGCTTGGGAGAGACGAAGGTCGAAAGCCATGCGTCCTCCGAGGCACAACCCAACCAAGCCGCACTGCTTCTTTAACACAACGCGCCTCCAACCCGGAAGCCAGCCGCACCAATGTGTCGGAGGAAACACCGTGCACCTGGCCCCCTTGGTTAGCGCGCACTGCGCCCAGCCCGCCACAGGAGTCGCTGGAGCGCGATGAGACAAGGAAATCCCTACCGGCCAAACCCTCCCTAACCCGGACGACGCTAGCCCAATTGTGCATCGCCCCACGGACCTCCCGGTCGCGGCCAGCTGCGACAGAGCCTGGGGGCGAACCCAGAGACTCTGGTGGCGCAGTTAGCACTGCATCGCATTGCAGTGCCCTAGATCACTGCGCCACCCGGGAGGCCTCTCAAGTTAAACAATTTAAAGGCAATGCTACCAAATACTAATTGAGTGTATGTAAACTTCTGACCCACTGGGAATGTGATGAAAGAAATAAAATACAAAATAAATCATTCTCTCTACTATTATTCTGACATTTCACATTCTTAAAATAAAGTGGTGATCCTAACTGACCTAAAACAGGGCATTTTTACTAGGATTAAATGTCAGGAATTGTGAAAAACTGAGTTTAAATGTATTTGGCTAAGGTGTATGTAAACTTCCGACTTCAGACCCTTTGCTATGAGACCCGAAATTGAGATCAGGTTCATCCTGTTTCCGTTGATCATCCTTGAGATGTTTCTACAACTTGATAGGAGTCCACCTGTGGTAAATTCAATGGATTGGACATGTTTCGGAAAAGCACACACCTGTCTATATAAGGTCGCACAGTTGACAGTGCATGTCAGAGCAAAAACCAAACCATGAGGTCGAAGGAATTGTCTGTAGACCTCCGAGACAGGATCGTTTCGAGACACAGTTCTGGGGAAGGGTACAAAAAAAATGTCTGCAGCATTAAAGGTCCCCAAGATAACTGTGGCCTCCATCATTCTTAAATGGAAGAAGTTTGGAACCTCCAAGACTCTTGGGGGTTCCAAACTCCCAGGCCTCCCAGGCCAAACTAAGCAATGGGGGGAGAAGGGCCTTGTTCAGGGAGGTGAATCCAAGAATCCAATGGTCACTCTGACAGAGCTCCAGAGTTCCTCTGTGAAGATGGGAGAACCTTCCAGAACAACAACCATCTCTACAGCCCCCACCAATCACGCCTTAATAGTAGAGTGGCCAGATGGAAGACACTCCTCAGTAAAAGGCACATGACAGCCTGCCTGGAGTTTGCCAAAAGGCACCTAAAGACTCTCAGAACATGAGAAACAAGATTCTCTGGTCTGATGAAACCAAGATTTAACTATTTGGCTTGAATGCCAAGCGTCACGTCTGGAGGAAAGCTGGCACCATCCCTACTGTGAAGCATGGTGGTGGCAGCATCATGCTGTGGGGTGTTTTTCAGTGGCAGGGACTGGGAGACTAGTCAGGATCGAGGGAAAGATGAACGGAGCACAGTACAGAGTGTTCCTTGATGAAAACCTGCTCCAGAGAGCTCAGGACCTCAGACTGGGGCAAAGATTGACCTTCCAACAGGACAATGACCCTAAGCACACAGCCAAGATAACGCAGGAGTGGCTTCGGGACAAGTCTCTGAATGTCCTTGAGTGGCCCAGCCGGAGCCCGGACTTGAACCCGATTGAAGATCTCTGGAGAGACCTGAAAATAGCTGTGCAGCGAAGTCTCCCCATACAACCTGATGGAGCTTGAGAGGATCTGCAAAGAAGAATTGGAGAAGCTCACCAAATATATGTGTGCGAAGCTTGTAGCGTCATACCCAAGAAGACTGAAGGCTATAATCGCTGCCACAGGTGCTTCAACAATGTACTGAGTAAAGGGTCTGAATACTTATGGAAATGTGATATTTCCGTTTTAAATTTTTAATAAATGAGCATTTTTGTAATTAAGGGCTATTGTGTGTAGATTTATGAGGAAAACAACTATTTAATCAATTTTAAAATAAGGCTTTAACGTAACAAAATGTGGAAAAAGTCCAGGGGTCTGAATAGATTCCGAATGCACTGTACGTCCTATACCTACCTCTTGGTTCATTTACGCGTGCACTTTGTGTGTGTCTGTGTGTGTGTATGTGTGTGTGTGTGTGTTTCAGGGGCTCAGCCCTCCAGGTCAAGCCCAAAACATGTAACTTGGTTCTTGACTTGGGCCAAAGCCAGGATTTTCCCCTTGGGACAAGAGGTCAAACAGAGGCTAAACAGCTGTTGTTAGCTCATCGTAATGTTCTCGTAATGTTTAACTATTTATTTAACGGGGCAATCTGCAGTTGCTACATCAATTTGTTATAAGTCAATGATATGTACTCATTGATTATTGAAGAATATAACTTCTAAATGCCTCATGAGCTTAGTTCAACTGTCATACCCCATTAGAACCATTTCCTCATTGGTTTAACTGCTTATTGCGCCTTTAAAGTGTTCAATATTCTAATCTTGAATCACATCCAAGAAAATAATAATACTGTGAAAAAAAAAGATGTATATTTTTTCTTTCAAACGGTTTGTAATTTCTAAGCAGTGAGATATATTGCTCAGAGCCCACTGTTTTCTCTCATTGAAGCTGTGAAAAAAAATGTATCCTCAATAGTTTCGCATTTTTTTGCCCTAAATAGAAGGGAAATGTAGTAAATATCCCAAAGGTTTTCAGAGGTTGTAAATTACAAGCAAAATCAATGGCAAAGCTCTGGAAATCTATGCAAGCCTTGTGTATGAAATCATGTTTTTATAGATTAAGCCAGAGCTTAACAAACAGATAAAGCCAAGGCGCTGTTTTATTTCATTTTCATTCATTTATTGTATTCCAAACATATCTCCCAGGCAAAGGACGGCGTTGCCATACAAATCAAGGCCCTAGAGAAGAAAATCAATTAGAGAGAAATAGTGTTCAGTTGGTTGCATGACTTTAAATTAGAAGCCAAAGAGAACTTCTCCTCCACTCTGCTCAATAAGTGGTTAGGATTATGTTATTAAATCCCGGCGATTGCTTTGCTCCCATGTCCCCATCTGACATCTGACACACATCACCATCAAAGAGAACCTTAGCGTATTTCATTTTTGTCTCTCCCATAAGAACTTATTTGGCTGCCGAGCATTGCTATGGTGTTTGTTGTGTGTGTGGTAATTTGCGGTGTGAAGTGAATAGGCCTAATGGATCTCAAGAAGTGAAGGCAGAGTGGGATTTCAACTAATGGAAATATATGCCATTTATTCGGTTTGGTATTCACACGGAGATGGGCATCGCCTCAAATACAGCACAAGGCTGCCTGGCGTTCTTGTAAACACATGCACTCAATTTGGCTCACAACAATGGCCTGGCCTGAACTGATGGAATCCTGGTGTGACATCAAAACAATAGAACACAGGCAAATAAAGCAAGCTAGTCCTGTATTCCCTGCGGCAATTAAGTTGAAAATACAACTTCAAACAAAATAATTATCAGAAAATAATCCATGATGGTTTAGAAAAAACGACATTTGGTTTGATTAGCATCTCTCTCCCATTATGTAAACCTCCTCAGTGGGACCAGTCAGTCCAGAATGGATGGTGACATCATCACAGCATGTAGCCTATCAGAGGAGAGAGAGAGAAACAGTGAGAGAGAGCTGAGTCATACTCCTCTATGTCCACTGTCCATTTGACAATAAGATGGATGCCACTCATCCCTCAACCCCCTCTTTCGTCCCTCTCCCCACTCCCTCCACTCAATATCTAATCAGAGCTCGGCCTCTTGTTAGGACCATTCAGAATGCCATTTGTCAAACACATCACCCAAGGTTTTACTGCAGTTAGAAGCTGCTCAGAATGAGCAATCCCAACAAAGAACTCAAGGTCCAAAAAGGACAACATGCACTGTATGTAGGATGTACTGTAATGAATTGATTAGTTTTGTCTGACACTGAGGATATGATGATCCTTCGTGTTTCCTCCATTTTTAGTCTTTCTTCACAGTACACGTGACCTTGGGAACTGTGAAGTTGTTTGAAGTCACAAATAAAAAAGCCTAGGTGCAGCTCCTGCAGAAGTTGAAGCGACGAAAAACTACGCAAAGGGAAAGACAGTGTGACGAATAAATAAAAGATAATGAAGGAACATCTTGAATGTTGAAAACTGCAAAAGAAATAGAAGGCCCTTCAACAACAGGAATACAAACTACTCTCCAATATCTATCCTCGCCTTCTCCAATCCCCAAATATAATCTGCTACACTAATAGAGTCCCAGTTATGTGTGTGTCACTAAACCCTGTTTTGTTTTCTGAGACACGATCTATTGGGACTCACAAACACTGCCGTGTGCCCTCTGATGAAGACAAAGCTTTCAATTCTCCGATCTCCCGAGTTTTCCAAACCATCACGTCCTACCGCCTTATTGATTACCTCGCTTTGTTTTGATGTTTATTGTTTTTTGATCCCCCTTCGCCCCTGAAAGTCCTTGTTGCTAAGGCCAATAGAACACTGACAGAATTCAGATGACCACATCACAGCTGTTCTTCCTGACTTGAAAAGGTATCTTTGAAGTATACTAAGCCATTGACAAGTTGAGGACATCTAATGAACCATGATACGAGAGAGCATCGTTCTATCGCATGTATTCTCGCTCAAATAACCTTGTTATAATCAAAGCTCCAAATGGATTATGAATACTGAATTCTTTGCCTACCTGTGCTTGACTAATCTCAGCCTATATCTGCCATTTTCAGGTTATAACCAAAGGAACTCCTAATCCCAAGTCATGTCTCCACTCCAGTAGCCTATACCTCTGGGCCAATCATTCATCCAAGTGGACACTTTGATCCTTGTTGATCCTTTTCCAGTGCATTAGTTGCTCCAGGTCATTGGGAGAAAGAGGGGACGTAAGCTTAAAAAATAACTCCCAGCTTTGACACAGCAGTGCTTTTCCCGCACTCGGTAATTACCAGCAGTGCAATCAGCAGCATCGTTAATTCCCCACCACTGACAACTGCTGACGGCTCATTTGCAGGAAATGCACCGCTACAACTTCGTAAGTAAATGGTACTGACATCTGTGCATATTCCTCACCTCACAGCTCACACCAGATCCCCTACAAATTCATGTCGGTGGCCTATGTTGTCGCTGCGACACATCTTTATGTGCGGAGAAACATTGACGCAATGTCTGCTCATGCAACGCTCTGTGGAAATAACAGAGAATATTTTTTTTGGACAAAGGCCACAGTGCAATGCTCATCTCTTTTTCTCCCAATTCATCTTTTGCAAACTAGATATTATTGTACAGTAATCATAACCTATTCATTATGTGTGGGGAGGGAGAGAATGGGGGATTCCTGCAAAGTCATCGATTGAGCAGCAAACCGAACCGAAGCAGTCCTGAGCACAGACATCCCTGCAAAGTAATTGAGGTGAGTGAGCCAGCGGAATTGGCCCAGATAAAATGGTTGCCTAATAGGTTGTTTCCTGCGTGATCGGACATTATGCATGGGAGAGAGGGGGGGGGGGGGGGTTCCTGCTCGAGCTCCACCAACTGCCATGGCAGAACAATCACTAAAATAGAGCGAGTAAAGACCAGAGACCTCCATCTCTAAAAGCGCGGACCATAGAGCATTGGTTAAAAAGGAACGTGATTTGCAGAGATATGGTGTAACGATCGTTGTTGGAAGGATGGTCGGACCAAGATGCAGTGTGGGGTAGGTTAATCATTGTTATTTATGATAACCGACACAAAACAAGAAAGAATAACAAATGAAACGTACAGCTTTGTAGGGCTAAAAATCTACATTACAAAATAAAGATCCCACACACAACAGGTGGAAAAAAAGGCTGCCTAAAGATGATCCCCAATCAGAGACAACGATAGACAGCTGCCTCTGATTGGGAACCATACCAGACCAACATAGAAAAGAAAAAACTAGACAACCCACCCTAGTCACATCCTGACCGAACCAACATAGAGAATAAAAAGGCTCTCTAAGGTCAGGGCGTGACATATGGTGGGGCGAGAAACAAGAAATTCTCACCAACGTCCCAGACACAACATTATGAGGAGAGCAGGTAAGACTCTCCTCATCTAAGTATTCTTCGACATTCTTAATCTTCGATTTAGCTCACATGCCCATATGATCTTTTTTGGGTGAAAATAAAGAAGTCATATGATTATTATTATATGAAGTCATATATTCTGTTCTTTATAAAGGAGTCATATTGAATCATTGTGTATGGCATTATTTTCTTTATAAATCAGTTATATTGGGTTGTTATGCATGGTGTCGTTTTCTAGATAAAACAATTCATTTTCTTTAGATCCACAGCCAAAGGCATTCGGTATGAGTCACGTTTGATAATCATCACATTCTTATTACCATATGCAGTGAACTTTAAAAGGGGTCAGCACAGGCGCACGCGTTCCACTAGTGAGAGACAAGTAAAACTGGGTCACCATGGAAACAGAAATATCACAGAGATGGTGCCCTTTCTCTACACTTTACCAAACCATTTAATGCAGAACAATCAACGATGGCAATCATTTTCCTAATTCAAATTTGACTTGGATACAATCTATGTCTGCAAACACAAATAACGTTTGAATTACAGGCAAATCATTAAGGTGAGGATTTAAGCCAGATGAATTTCATCCACCCTTTCATCCAGCTCGTTGAGTTACTGGAGATAATCTTCCGTAATTATCTTGTGCCATGTAATCAAACTGTCAGCTACACTATTAGCATGTTAGCATGCAGGTTAACTGAATGTCACGCCCTGGCCATAGAGAGGCTTTTATTCTCTATGTTGGTTAGGCCAGGGTGTGACTAGGGTGGGCATTCTAGGTTATTTATTTCTATGTTTGTGTGGTTCCCAATCAGAGGCAGCAGTCTATCGTTGTCTCTGATTGGGAATCATATATAAGTTGTCCTTTTCCGTTGGGTTTTGTGGGTAGTTATTTTCTGTTTAGTGTCTGCACCTGACAGAACTGTTCTGTTTTTTCACTTTGTTATTTTGTTCGAGTGTTTTTGAGTAATAAAGAATCATGAACACTTACCACGCTGCGTTTTGGTCCATGCCTTCCGACAAGAGACGTTACACTGAAAGAGAGTAGCAATCTCTCTGTTGGTATTTATTTCGTTCATGGAAAGCGGACTAAGTGGAAGGCAAGAGTGAGGCTAGATGGAGAAGGAAGTGTCCATGCATTTATTGTATCTTAGGGAGAGGATTCCGAGCCGGTCCAGTGGAATGGTCAATATTCTCTGACCCAGCACACTTGTGGAGCACTATCTATCTCCAGCAGCATCTGTCTCTTTGTGCATCTGCTCTCTCTCTCTCTCTCAGAAATCCCATTCCGCCTCGCAGCTCCCACTCTCCCCTAGCAGGGGCACTGCAGCCATTGTCCCCCACCTCCAACTCCCTCAAGCCCCATTCCCCGTAAATGACTCAAAAGCAGCTGTAAGGAATCTCAAACGGGCTCTGATAGTTTAACGAGACTATCCATTATGGCATGCAGTATATCATGCTATGCTAATAATTTGTTAATTCATTTATTTATTTTTTATCTGAAATAGCTACAATCTGTCAATGATATTATTGGGCATCCATTGTTTGTCCATTCATGTATTTACTTTTTTTAAAGAAGAAAGTACAACTGTTCCAAACGTAACAAAATATGGAGAAAAAAAGTTCCCATGAAGACAGATAGATGCAGATGCAACTCATGGTTGTTGTCACTCATCATGCCATGGCATTTAGGCTATGACAGAAAACATGACGAGTTATCAAACCTACACGCACACGCACACGCACGCACACACACACACACACACACACACACACACATGTATATATATACACCACCATTCAAAAGTTTGGGGTCACTTAGAAATGTCCTTGTTTTTGTCCATTAAAATAACATCACATTGATCCGAAATACAGTGTAGACATTGTTAATGTTGTAAATGACTTTTGTAGCTGGAAACTGCAGATTTTTAATGGAATATCTAAATAGGAGTACAGAGGCCCATTATCAGCAACCATCACTCCTGTGTTCCAATGGCAAGTTGTGTTAGCTAATCCAAGTTAATCTTTTTAAAAGGATAATTGATCATTAGAAAACCATTTTGCAAATATGTTAGGACAGCTGAAAACTGTTGTTCTGATTAAAGAAGCAATAAAATTGGCCTTATTTAGACTAGTTGAGTATCTGGAGCATCAGCATTTGTGGGTTTGATTAAAGGCTAAAAATGGCCAGAAACAAAGAACTTTCTTCTGAAACTTGTCAGTCTATTCTTGTTCTGAGAAATTAAGGCTATTCCATTTGAGAAATTGCCAAGAAACTGAAGATCTCGTACAATGACGTGTACTACTCCCTTCACAGAACAGCGCAAACTGGCTCTAACCAGAATAGAAAGAGGAGTGGGAGGCCCCGGTGCACAACTGAGCAAGAGGACAAGTATATTAGAGTGTCTAGTTTAAGAAACAGACGCCTCACAAGTCCTTAACTGGCAGTTTCCTTAAATAGTACCCGCAAAACACCAGTCTCAACGTTAACAGTGAATAGGCGACTCCGGGATGCTGGCCGAGCAGAGTTACAAAGAAAAAGTCATATATCCGACTGGCCAATAAAAAGAAAAGATTAAGATGGGCAAAAGAACACAGGCACTGGAAGATTGGAACAAAGTGTTTTGGACAGACGAATCTAAGTTTGAGGTGTTCGGATCACAAAGAACGATGCTGGAGGAGTGCTTGACGCCATCTGTCAAAAATGGTGGAGGCAATGTGATGGTCTGGGGGTACTTTGGTGGTGGTAAAGTGAGAGATTTATACAGGGTTAAAGGGATCTTACAGAAGCAAGGCTATCACTCCATTTTGCAATGCCATGCCATAACCTGTGGATGGTGCTTAATTGGAGCCAATTTCCTCCTACAACAGGACAATGACCCAAAGCACAGCTCCAAACTATGCAAGAACTATCTAAGAAAGAAGCAGTCAGCTGGTATTCTGTCTACAATGGAGTGGCCAGCATAGTCACCGGATCTCAACCCTATTGAGCTGTTGTGGGAGCAGCTTGACCGTATCGTACGTAAGAAGTGCCCATCAAGCCAATCCAATTTGTGGGAGGGGCTTCAGGAAGCGTGGGAAACTAGAATGCCAAAAGGAAACTAGAATGCCAAAAGGTCTGCAAGTCTGTAATTGCTGCAAATGGAGGATTCTTTGACAAAAGCAAGTTTGAAGGACACAATTTTATTTCAATTAAAAATCATTATTTAAAACCTTGTCAACGTCTTGACTATAATTCCTATTTTTTTTGCAACTCATTTCATGTACAGTATGTTTTCATGGAAAACAAGGACATTTCCAAGTGACCCCAAACTTATATACACTGCTCAAAAAAATAAAGGGAACACTTAAACAACACAATGTAACTCCAAGTCAATCACACTTCTGTGAAATCAAACTGTCCACTTAGGAAGCAGCACTGATTGACAATACATTTCACATGCTGTTGTGCAAATGGAATAGACAAAAGGTGGAAATTATAGGCAATTAGCAAGACACCCCCAATAAAGGAGTGATTCTGCAGGTGGTGACCACAGACCACTTCTCAGTTCCTATGCTTCCTGGCTGATGTTTTGGTCACTTTTGAATGCTGGCGGTGCTCTCACTCTAGTGGTAGCATGAGACGGAGTCTACAACCCACACAAGTGGCTCAGGTAGTGCAGCTCATCCAGGATGGCACATCAATGCGAGCTGTGGCAAGAAGGTTTGCTGTGTCTGTCAGCGTAGTGTCCAGAGCATGGAGGCGCTACCAGGAGACAGGCCAGTACATCAGGAGACGTGGAGGAGGCCGTAGGAGGGCAACAACCCAGCAGCAGGACCGCTACCTCCGCCTTTGTGCAAGGTGGAGCACTGCCTGAGCCCTGCAAAATGACCTCCAGCAGGCCACGGTGTATATACAGTACCAGTCACAAGTTTGGGCACACCTACCCATCCAAGGGTTTTTCTTTATTTTGACTATTTTCTACATTGTAGAATAATAGTGAAGAGATCAAAATGATGAAATAACACATATGGAATCACGTAGTAACTAAAAAAAGTTTTAAACAAATAAAAATATATTTTAGATTTTAGATTCTTCAAAGTAGCCACCCTTTGCTTTGATGACAGTTTTGCACACTCTTGGCATTTTCTCAACCAGCTTCATGAGGAAAGCTTTTCCAACCGTCTTGAAGGAGTTCCCACATATGCTGAGCACTTGTTGGCTGCTTTTCCTTCACTATGTGGTCCAACTCATCCCAAACAATCTCAATTGACTTGAGGTCGGGTGATTGTGGAGGCCAGGTCATCAGATGCAGCACTCCATCACTCTCCTTCTTGGTCAAATAGCCCTTACACAACCTGGAGGTGTGTTGGGTCATTGTCCTGTTGAAAAACAAATGATAGTCCAACTAAGCGCAAACCAGATGGGATGGCATATAGCTGCAGAATGCTTTGGTATCCATGCTGGTTAAGTGTGCCTTGAATTCTAAATAAATCCCAGACAGTGTCACCAGCAAAGCACCACCACACCATCACACCTCCTCTTCCGTTCACCTACTCTGCGTCTCACAAAGACACGGTGGTTGGAACCAGAAATCTCAAATTTGGACTCATCAGACCAAAGATGTCCATTGCTCATGTTTCTTGGCCCAAGCGAGTCTCTTCTTCTAACTGGTATTCTTAAGTAGTAATCTGTCTGTAAACAATTGTTGGAAAAATGACTTGTGTCATGCACAAAGTAGATATCTTAACCAACTTGCCGAAACTATAGTTAATTAACAAGAAATGTGTGGAGTGGTTGAAAAATGAGTTTCAATGACTCCAACCTAAGTGTATGTAAACTTCCGACTTCAAATGTATATATATATTCACACACACACACACGCAGGGACACTCACAGATATACTCACAGACACCCACGAGGGCACGCATACACACAGTAGTCTACTGAAGAAACACTATCCCTCCAGCTCCTAAAGCCGACTTATAAACATCACAGACACTTCTTAACTCACATCGCTGGCTCTGAGAACATGTCCTTCAATAAAAGTAAAGTGTTGTGCAAATGGAAACCGTTTGTTTCACTTTTACAGTCCTAAATGTAGGGCTCTCTGCGCCTCTAGGTTTCTAGCATGTAATTTATCTTTGTTTGAAGAAAAAAGACAGATCGTCCAGAATACGAACAAAACAAGAAATTGGATTGAAAAAAAAGACATATCAATTCAATTAAGAGTTGACATTTACTCCACAAACTTGGGAACTGAACCCATTTTCATTGTAACCTGGAGAATAGGAACCAATGAAAAAATCTAGTTTGTTGGTTTTATATTTTATATTGTTATTAAACAAACTGATTACCCTTTGAGTGCTATCCAACTGTCAATGATTGCTAGGAGGATGGTTTAGTGGTGAGCAGTGAGCATCCTCACAGGCAGCATAAACAGACAGTGTGCGACTAGATAATTAGTCTATTTCAGAGGTTTGTGATGCATGCTTTCAGATCCACCGTCCCTGCATGATTCAAAGTCTTACATCCCTTACATCAGTGTCCATGCATGGTGTAATTCAGAAGGACCGTAGGACAGGTTGCCCTTATTTTACACCGAGCCAATGATTCAGGCCCTGTTAAGTATTTAACACCTAGAACATTAGAACAAAAGCCACAGGACAATCCATTTGTCATGTCCACCTACGCAGGAATTCATTATGGCCCTTCCAAAGGCCCACTACAAAAGCACCAATCACTTTTAAGAGTCCCTTTCTACCTCTTTTCTAAGAAACCAATTTCGGTGGATAATGAATCTTCAGAAAATATGTTTTTTATGCTATTTAGCGAAGGTGGTTGACTCTGTCGCCACATTTGGAGAAGATAATTGGAGAGGGATGACGCTCACTAAAACCCTGGGGTTCTAAAATTAGTCTTATATTTTCTCTCTCTGAACCACGGTTAAAAACAGATAACCTTAGCCTGCCTATTTCTGGCAAAATCTCAGTGGTTTGGGCAGAGTCGGAGTCTATGACTAAGTGAGCATTCCAATCACAGCCATGGAGCCCATTGACACACACACACACACACACGCACGCACACACACACACACACACACGCACGCACGCACGCACGCACGCACGCACGCACGCACGTACGACTACGCAAGTGCTTAAATCTGTGCAGACGGATGACCATGAAGGATTCCTGCACCGTCTGGAGCTTTATCAGTTCCGGGGGACAAGTGCCCATTTGAAGGCCGTCTAAGAGCTGGTCAGCTGGGACAGGAAAGACCGGACTAGGGGCCTGACACAATTACCACAAGCCAGGACCACCTCAGATCCCACACCACTCACTCCAGCCTTCAGCCTCCAGCCTCCCAGGGCCTCAGTGGGGCTGGTAATTGATCAGCACCGGGGATGAGCGAATATATCGAAATTAGAGTGTTTGTCTAACGGGTCAGGACAGTACCATTAATCTCTCTGGGAGTGTGTTCTGCATTGTAATGTCCTCATCAGTACGCTATACCAGGCTCACCATTCCACATGGGTTATTATTTCTGCAGTCCCTGTGTGCTGCTGGTATGTGGGTGTGTTTTTGTTAACTATCCTTGTGTGTGACAGAAGTCCTCACAAGGATAGTAAAACATGGACAATTTGGACAAGCGGGGACATTTTGCAGGTCCCCACAAGGAAAAATTATATTTTAGGCTTAGGGGTTAGGTTTAGTGTTAGGGTTACAATTAGGGTTAGAGGTTACTGTTAGGTTTAGGGTTAGGAGTTAGGGTTAGTTATAGTTTTAGGGTTAAGGGTTTGGTGTTAAGGTTAGACTTAAGATCAGGGTTAGATTTAGGGTTAAGTGTTAGGGAAAATCAAATTTTCAATGGGAATCAATTATTTTGTCCACACAAGGATAGCAATACAAAACTGTGTGTGTGTGCGTGTGGGGGGGGGTTGCTGCCGGGGTGGCACAGGGAGAGGGGAGAGGTGGAGGGGAGCGGGGGTGGAACAGGTCAAGTAATGTGGCACGGCAAGGTCAATATTTTAGCTTGGCTGGTGCGTCCTAATTAAATGAGTAGATCTCCGCTACATGGCATCGCACGCGAGCACAGAGATATGTAAACTCCTGCACCATCGTCGTGCCATATGCCAATTCATTTGTGGCATGAGGTGAAACGTAGCACAGCGTGCCAGTTAGGGGAAACATGACTGATTTGGATGAGTTTCAATGCATTTCATCTAACAAGAATAGGCTACAGTAAGCAGAGCAGGGGATGGGGACATGTTGGAAATGAACATCACTAGGCTGGCTGCCCATTGATCAAATACAAAGTCCAGTGTGTTAGTGTGTGTGGATTTCTCGTTAGCCAATTTGATTTCAATAGTAGGACCTCGTGTTTGTTCAATATCAACAACATAACTTGTGTAGCCTATTTGGCTAACAGGAAATGTATTTGCTACACAAACAGGGTTTAAAAAGGCATGCATTGTTTTATGTCCTCGTGACCTAGGAGGTAGAAATATTGTTACAGACACTAACCGTATGCCTTTTAGAAGATTAGGCTATAATTCAAGATTGTCAAGAAACATCAGAAGGCTTCATTCAGGTCCTACCTGACACATCTCCTCTGGCGATGTCATCTCTAGGGCCATCCTTTTCCCACAGAAGAGTTAATATTGTATGCACGGCTGTCATTCTCTCCCTTAGCCTTGAAGACTTCAATGTAGCATACTCCTTTGACTATTTCTCCCTCAGACCTGTGAAACAACCTACGAAAACTCACAAACATTGACGCGCTTCAAACGTATAGTGCAGAGTGCATTTCTTAATCTGCATTTTGCATAGGCCTATCTAATTGAGGTTTTCAGTTCAAAGAAGAGTAGCTAATGAGCTTGATTTACTGTACGATGTGATGAATATTGAACGGCTATAAGCAAAGGAATAAGATGTAAAAGAGCACCTGTCATTAATTCATGATTAGTGATCTCAGTACCCACACTCACTGAGTAAGCATAGTCTGTGAAAAATAAAATAATGATATATTTATTATAAGAATAGCAATTGTATATGGTGATGGAATAGGCATTTGACTTGATAATAGTTGTTAAATGAAACAATAAAGCTATGAGTAGTCTACCATAACGGAAGCAAAATGAATGCCATAGCAACGGCATGTCGCTGCAAAATGTTCAATCCAAAGATACAGGAACCAACAAAAGCTAAACTAACACAGCAAGATACACTACATGACCAAAAATATGTGGACACCTGCTCGTCGAACATCTCATTCCAAAATCAAGGGCATTAATATGGAATTGGTCCACCCTTTGTTGCCATAACAACTTCCACTCTTCTGGGAAGGCGTTCCACTAGAACATTGCCGAGGGGAACATTGCTGCCGGGACTTGCTTCCATTCAGCCACAAGAGCATTAGTAAGGTCGGGCACTGATGTTGGGCGATTAGGCCTGGCTCGCAGTCGGCATTCCAATTCATCCCAAAGGTGTTCAACAGGGTTGAGGTCAGGGCTCTGTGCAGGGCTCTGTGTCAAGTTCTTCCACACCGATCTCGACAAACCATTTCTGTATGGACCTCGCTTCGTGCACGGGGGTCATTGTCATGCTGAAACAGGAAAGGGCCTTCCCCAAACTGTTGCCAAAAAGTTGGAAGCACAGAATCGTCTAGAATGTCATTGTATGCTGTAGCATTAAGATTTCCCTTCACTGGAACAAAAGGACCAAGCCTGAACCATGAAAAACAGTCCCAGACCATTATTCCTCCACCATCAAACTTTACAGTTGGCAATATGCATTGGGGCAGGTACCGTTCTCCTGGCATACGCCAAATCCAGAATCTTCAATCGAGCTACCAGATAATGAAGTGTGAATCATCACTCCAGGGAACGGGTTTCCACTGCTCCAATGGAGGCAAACTTTACACCACTCCAGCCGATGCTTGGAATTGCGCATGGCAATCTTAGGCTTGTGTGAGGCTGCTCGGCCATGGAAACCAATTTCATGAAGCTCCCGATGAACAGTCCTAGGAACTCAGTAGTGAGTGATGCAACCGAGGACAGACCATTTTTACACGCTGTGCGCTTCAGCACTCGGCGGTCCTGTTCTGTGAGCTTGTGTGACTTACCACTTCGTAGCTTGAACGTTTTTGCTTCTAGACGTTTCCATTTCACAATAACAGCACTTACAGATGACTGGGGCAGCTCTAGCAGGGCAGAAATTTGACAAACTGACCTGTTGGAAAGGTTGCATCCTATGACAGTGCCACGATGAAAGTCACTGAGCTCTTCAGTACGGGCCATTTTACAGCCGATGTTTGTCTATGGAGATTGCATCGCAGTGTGCTCGATTTTATACACCTGTCAGCAACTGGTGTGGCTGAAATAGCCAAATCAACTAATTTGAAAGGGTGTCCAAACAATTTTGTATATATAGTGTAAATGTGTAACAAAACTATACAAATCCTGTATGATAGTGAAAACGACCGGAGAAACACACAATAATGCAGCGATATAATTGGCCAACCGACGAATGAGGAAACGCACCCATGTCATTTGACCAGCGCGCGGCTTGCGCATCACAACAATAATCTGATCCGCCCTGGAAGTAACATGGCTCCCATGGCCAAGCTCCCTAGAGTTCTAGCGATGCTGTTGGTGATGTTTATTTCGTTCATTCCCCCAGCCGTGGTTTCCATATCGGTAGTGGGCGTTTGTGCGTGCATCGGCTGGTACGCACGACAGAGAAATGGACAGTTCTGAGAAACCAAAACGGCCCCTACCGTTTTGGACTGGCTGCTGGCCTATATCCGAAAATGCTTATCCGCCGTCTACAGTATCTTGACTATGTTGGGTCATTTTGACTGACATAACAAGAGTCGTGTGCCTTATTTTTGAAGTTGACTGAACGAAGAAGACAAAAAATGAACTACAAAACCAGGAATTTGAGAACAGGAACTGGGAGCCTGCTCACTGCACCTGTAGGTTACTTCCTATCACTGAGAGATGACACATTGTGGACTATACGTAATAGACTATGTTACCTTAATATAACACCAACATTTGATTTCGCTTGGACTTGAATTGAATATCTTGAGATACTGTACAAGAATAATGTATGTCCCTTCAAAGAGTGTGATGATCAACTGTCCTTTCACGAAATATTGACATTGCCATGGCAGGTGAATTGCCATCTGACAACTGTTACAAGCACAGTAGCTAAAGTGTGTTCTGTCGGAAGTGCTTTCACCGTTCTTATAGCCTAGCATTGTTATAACACCCTCTTGATAGGAAATAAATACCTTAATTATTTGTAAATTGCATCTTGGCTGGGTCCTTCATTTCACACATACTTGTACATGACCAGTGTCCTTTACTATATTGCTCACTAAAGGGAATTTGTAGCCTCTAATAGTCTAATATTTAAACCATCAATGTAACGTCCTCAGCTTCTATGTTGTAAAACAAATGACAGTGCAGACAATGTAAAGATTGAACACTGGTCTAGTATCGACTTTCTCCATACCAAACAACCTCCCCTTTGTCATAAGATATAGCTCAGGGGGGGGGGTCATGGAGAGAAGCAGTGTGTGCAGGCTTTTGTTCCAGTCCAGCACAAACACTGCCACCAATTCAAATAATTAGACCACAGCCATTTGAAGCAAGTGTATTGGAGATGAGCTGGAACAAAAGCCTCAGTACGCTGTAGCTCTCCATGACCAGTTGGTGACCCCTGAACTAGGCCATAGAAAAGCCTACACAACACTGTTCTTTCGTAAAAGATCTATATTACATAAACAATGAAAGATGTACAATATTTTAGAGGTCGCCAGTCATTTGTTTCTGCTCCCAATGTTTCTCGATATGCTTTCTTTGAAACACAATAGTCTGTAGCCTGTGGGTGTGGGGTATGACATCACTGTGTTCTACTGACATAGCCTGGAAATGAAAAGCACTGAAATTAGAAGGGAGCTGATATTTGCATGCACACATACACATACACACACACACACACACACACACACACAAACACACACTGCATAAAGTGCTTGTTAATTATACGTATGAGAAGTCAGTCTGGCCTGAGGTGAACCATCACCTAGTTTAACCCCTTAGTTACCGTTACATATGCATTTACGACATGATACATGTAGCAATGTAATATACCATTATTTAAAAATCACATTTTACATGTACTGCATTTGATTGTTGTTCAACTTTGCTTCTGAATTAGTGTTGGGTCTAATGCATAGGGACGTGGGAGGCGCCTATACGCAACCATTACCTATACGCTAGGTGGGCTATAAGCTAAACGCATATTATGCAGAAATGGGAATCTAATGCACTGGATCTCAGAATGAGTGATCCGGTCGCACTCTCTCCCACTGTACGCTACAATGACTGATGGAGGCAACGAGGGACTTGTGATACTGCAACCATTGAGCAGATGTTGCCGTGAGAGACTATAGTGCTGCAACAAGAGACAAGACGCGTCTTGGATCACAAATCGGATAAGTGCGCATGCTCCGTCCGTTCCGTTTACTGTATATTCACTGTGGTAAAAGAGCAGGCAGGCAACAAACCAAGCTTTTTACAGCAAAGTGGCTTCGACAATGTAAATAACCTCCAAGGAAACCAAAAGGAATATCAACAGGTATGCTTTTAATTTATATCTTAGCAGTCCTTTCGATTTTTATTGGCCTATTTACTGTGGCTTTGGATTCCAGTCAATTCATAGCGGGTACTTGGAAATTCTTCTGCCTAATGGACGTGCGGATTCGCTACCCTGTAATGTTCAATCCAACAGTGAACGGTGAGAAATATATATTGTAATCGAATGAATTCCAACCTAAATGCATGGGAAACGCTCGCATAACGCTCATCCGAAGGACAGATAATGCTTAAAAGCGCATCTCCGCTATAATGACAGAATTCGGGAAATACAGTCCGTCACGAATAGCCTTTGTTTGATATGATCTTAATTTTTTTTAAATAAACGAATATGCCATGTTTTTACATAGCTATCTAGTATTGAATTGTTTATTTCATTCGTAATTTATTTGCATCGAAATACAGAATTGGATTTATCATCTCATTGTTATAAACATCAATAAACAATTCATAGGGTACCACATATCATTTTGACTAGACGGTGTTCTTTGTTAATATGGTTGTGAGATTCGATAGTCTATCGCCTAAAATCAAAGCTGAGCTGGGAAATAGATAAAAGCCCAAGTCAATAAACCGCCTTAATCAGGTGAATAGCTTATTATAACGTCTACCGTGTAATTCCAGTCAACCGTTAATCAGACAAAAACATGGATGCTTTTAATTCTGTATGCACCATCCGTTCATTTTCAATAAAGCATGAAGGCACATGCTGAGTTTATTGTAAGCATCCCCTGGTCAGATCAATTCTGCAGGGTCTTTGGGTGTGATCAACAGCTTTCTTGCTGCATAATGTTAAACACGTTTTACGACATAATAAAATTACCAAACATCGAATGAAACCCTTTTGTTTACCCCCTTTCCTACCAGACATAAGATAGATATGCATTGCCCTTTAATAGTGACTTAAAACGTTGTCTTAGCATAACATTACTTGTATTTTCTCTAATGGTTCTGTCATTTCTAAAAGGGCGGCCCATAAAAGAAGGTCTATTATTGTAACCAGGATTAATGATTGTGTCTTATTAAGCTAATCTGTAGACTAAGTATTCTAGCTAGGACACTGCTCTGCACTGATTGCATACCATTATAAATGCAATGAGCAATTCAACTGAGAATGGAAAATAAATTACAAAGGGGAAATGGTAGTTTATCATACACCCGGATACAAGCTCGAGGGTGCATTGCAATGTAAAAACAATATGAGTGAATCCTGATCGGTGGCTGGTATTTTTCAGGTATTTTTAGGTGTGATGAGACAAAAGAACAAAAGATGCCGTAGAAGAGAGGCTGCTTACAAGCCGGGAATCTGCTTCAAAGCACAACAAATGGATCTATCGCCTCCCCCTGCCGCCTCTAGATAATGATACTTGGCTGAAGCTACTACATCTTTATGATCCCTCCTCCATCTATGGCGAACTATAGCCATGCAGGGGACCACAACATCTTGCAGAATGTCTCTCCTCTCGCCACGTTTCTCAAACTGACGTCCCTGGGTTTTATCATTGGAGTCGGCGTCGTTGGCAACCTCCTGATCTCCATCCTACTGGTCAAAGACAAGAGCCTGCACCGCGCACCGTACTACTTCCTGCTGGACCTGTGCGCCTCGGACATCCTGCGCTCCGCCATCTGCTTCCCCTTCGTCTTCACCTCGGTCAAGAATGGTTCCACCTGGACGTACGGCACGCTTACCTGCAAAGTGATAGCCTTCCTGGGGGTGCTGTCCTGCTTTCACACAGCGTTCATGCTCTTCTGTGTGAGTGTGACACGCTACCTGGCCATAGCCCACCACCGCTTCTACACCAAGAGGCTCACCTTCTGGACGTGTCTGGCAGTCATCTGCATGGTGTGGACGTTGTCGGTGGCCATGGCCTTTCCCCCGGTGCTGGACGTGGGGACGTACTCCTTCATCAGGGAGGAGGACCAGTGTACGTTCCAGCATCGCTCGTTCAGAGCCAACGACTCCCTGGGCTTCATGCTGCTCCTCGCCCTGATCCTTCTGGCCACCCAGCTTGTCTACCTCAAGCTAATCTTCTTCGTCCACGACCGCCGGAAGATGAAGCCAGTCCAGTTCGTGCCTGCTGTCAGCCAGAACTGGACCTTCCATGGGCCCGGGGCCAGCGGCCAGGCAGCGGCTAACTGGCTGGCGGGGTTTGGCAGGGGCCCCACCCCGCCCACCCTGCTGGGCATCAGGCAGAACAGCAATGCAGCCGGCCGGCGACGCCTGCTGGTGCTGGACGAGTTTAAGACTGAAAAGAGGATAAGTAGGATGTTCTACATCATGACCTTCTTCTTCCTCACACTGTGGGGCCCATACCTAGTGGCCTGCTATTGGAGGGTGTTTGCCAGGGGCCCCGCGGTCCCAGGGGGGTACCTGACCGCGGCGGTGTGGATGAGCTTCGCCCAGGCGGGAGTCAATCCCTTTATCTGCATCTTCTCCAACAGGGAGCTCCGGCGCTGCTTCAGCACCACTCTCCTTTACTGCAGAAAGTCCAGGTTACCTAGGGAACCCTACTGCGTTATATGAAGGCTTGGGTTGTTTTTTTCCTTCCACTCCACTGATTGATCTCAATTTGGGTTTGCTCCCGTTGTACAGCTCTCTTTCTCTTCATCCTCCAGTTTCTCCTCCTCCTCCTTCCCTCTCTTCTGAGGCAGAAGTTGGACTGTCAATCACTCCCTTGGTTCTGTGATTGAACATCAAACATGGAGGTTGAAGGAAATGAAATAAGCAGGTAGCTGAGAACCCCTCCTATGTTTATGTTCTAGTAAACAGCTGCTGTGGAAGGTTATTTAGAAGCAGAGAAGACGAAGAAAAAATAATCATTGGTGAAACTACAAAAAACAAAGGACTGACCCCTTGCTTTGGATATTTTGACGATAATTCTTTGAGGTAAAAGATTTTGGTGAGAAAAAAAAATACAGAAAACGAAGAAAAGATTTCCTCTAAAGAGTCACTGGAATTGTTTTACATTTAAAAGTTGCACTAAAAAGAAGATGTAAAGATGCTTTTTTTGATCAACGGTTGCATTGCAAGGTGCAAGGACAACTTATTTTCCCCTCTAACTAAACAATGAACGCTTTCATTTGCAACTTACATCCCATTCGCTGTATGTAGAGCACAACAATGTTCTGGTGACTAACTGTTGGACTACACCTTCCCAAGAGGATTAAATTGGTTTTAATGTAAGTGATATCTTTTTCATTTTGGGGGGTGAGGGGTGGGGGGGCTTAATGAAGGGAATAATGAAGTGTGGTTTTGAAGTTGCAACTTAAATCTAGAAATTATTTCTTGTAGTTTTACGATCCATGTGTCCCTATTGTCTGGAAAAGTTATTTTTCTGAATCTGCTCACATTTGACAAAAAAACAAAAAACATATTAAACGATGTTTGGATAAAAACGTTATTTTTTGAGAACAAACAAACCTTAAGAAAGACAGTGAAGAAATACTCAAATGTGTCACATCCATGTTACCTAAACACTGAAATATTGTTACAGTATTGCTGAAGCCACTCCAGGTTGTTCTTGCCTTAATGGTTCTGATATTGTTCTGTTTTTCAGTTGTTAGGTTTTCTCATCCACTCCTGAAAAGTCCTTGACTCTTTTCACATCAATGTCAAGTGCATGTTCATTTTAAAAAGCTGGTCCACTCTCGTAAGCATCACGGGTCATACACTCAGCAGAGCAGCCAATTTTTTATTCTGCAAAGGTTTGCTATGTGCACCCCACAGAGTGCTCAGAGCACAGGGAGTGTGTGTGTGTGTGCGTGGGCACATGTGTGTTTGTGTGGGAATCTTCAGACAGCTGTCACTTCAAGACCAGAGCCTTATTTTGAAATCTTGCACAATTTGTAAAAAGTGTTGAAGGACAAAAACATTTAAGGCACACCGTCTTGTTTATTTATACTTTCCCTACATTTGCTCTCTACTGATTGTTTTCAATAACTTACTTTTTCTCTTGTGGCCATTTTAATATTTATTCTGTATTCTTTTTTGTATATTATCGATAGATTGTGTGTAAGTATGTGAGTCTTTCATTTTGAAGTCCCGAATGTGAGTACAGTTTAAATTAGGATTGCATTCACTGAAAGTTAACTGTGTAATCTGTTGAAAATAAAATTTTACATTTTGCAAACTTGTTTTTTGCCTTTCACTGACAGAGATGTCATGTTCAATCCAGGCCTTCATATTTGACCAAGTCAAGAGATTTGATCACTGTTCAGAAATCCCAAACCAATCTGATGTTTTATAACACTCTTGTTCAGATTTTCTTGATTCCATCCGATAATCTGTGTTGTATCAAAAGAAAGAAACTATAAATCCTCTTGGATAGTTACAGTTTCATAGTACTTCCCCAATACAGTGCGTATCATAAGTATTCACCCCCCTTAATTTCTTCGCATTTTATTGTCACAAAGTGGGATTAAAAAGAGTTTTAATTATATATTTTTTGTAAATGTTCTACTGTTTAATGTCAAAATGAATTAAAAAATAAATAAATGAATATACCTTATTAATTAAATAAGTATTCACCCCCCACCTTTACCAGGGATTACAGCTGTGAGGCTTCTTGGGTAAGTCTCCAAGAGCATTGCACACCTGGATTGTGCAATATTTTCCCATTATTCTTTTCAAAATGCTTCAAGCTCTTATAGGTTTTGGGGGACATGGCTAGACAGCAATTTTCAAGTCTTGCCATAGATTTTCAAGCAGGTTTAAGTCAAAACTGTAATTTGGCCTCTCAGGAACATTCACTGTCTTCTTGGTAAGCAACTCTAGTGTATTGTGAAATAACTACAAGGTTGCCATTGAACGCTGTAGCTGTTTTAAAATCACCAATCAGGGGCAGACTGATATCAGAAATCGGCCCTGACATATCTAACACACCGGATATTTTTTTTTCTTCAGGCCCCCATTATTAGCCAGATAATAATTATTTTGTACAAAAACCCCATGTTACACAGGTCCACTGGGCTAACAAGGGACAGGCCCATCTGGCATTTGCCCAAAATACCAGATTGGTTTGGTGACCAGTCTGCCCCGGTCACCAATGGCCTCATGGTGACATTCCTTAGCAGTTTCCTTCCTGTGCTGCAGCTCAGTTCAGAAGGAAGACTGTATATTTTTGTATCTGGGTGGTTTAATACATCATCCACAGCATAATTATTAACTTGACCATGCGTAAAGAGATATCCAATGTCTGAGGGTGTCACGACTTCCGCCGAAGTTGGTCCCTCTCCTTGTTAGGGCGGTGTTCGGCGGTCGAAGTCACCGACCTTCTAGCCATCCTGATCCATTTTTCATTTTCCATTGGTTTTGTCTTGTCTTCCATCACACCTGGTTTCAATCCCATCAATTACATGTTGTGTATTTAACCCTCTGTTTCCCCTCATGTCTTTGTCGGTGATTGTTTGTTTTATGTTTTGTGCAAGTCATGTTCTGGGTGCGCCGGGTTTTGTACCCAGAACCAAGTTCACTCTCCTGCGCCTGACTTCCCTGCCACCAGCACGCACCCATTACAGAGGGACCTTACATACTGTATGTTGTATGTATGGGGGACAGAAGAAGGGGTAATCATGAAAAAATGATGTCAATCCCTATTATTTCACACAGAATGAGTCCATCAAATGTATTATTCGATTTGTTATGTCAAAATGTACTCCTGAACTAATCTAGGCTTGCCTGAACAAAGGGGGTGAATATTTACGCAACAACTATATTTTAGTTAAACAATTTTAATACATTTCTAAAGATTTGTCAAATTTTCTTTTCAATTTGACATTATGGAGTATTTTGTGTAGATCAATGACAAAATGATCACAATTAAATCCATTTCAATCCCACTTTGTAACGCAACAAAATGTGAAGAAATCCAAGGCGGGTGAATACTTATGATACCCACTGTACCCTGTGAAAACGGGGATGGCATCAATGTTGATAGGTTGATCAAGGTGCACAACAAGAAGCCATTGCCAGTCTGCTTCTCTTGTGTCTAGATGTATTCATAGTGAATTGAGTTTTATGCTGTATTTGTGTTGAAGGCTTCCCATTCATTCACTGTTTTATCTTCTGCCTTTGTGGAACATGTATTTAAGCATCTTCATTTCTATGCCAGTCTCAAAAAAGAATTGAATTACCTTAGCCCAGTTGATTGCAAACACAAAATATGATGCTGGAATCATGGAAACCTTGCTTGTAAACAAGACAGACAAATTGCGAAGGTGCAGTTGACCTGAAAACCTTTTTAAGGGCCTTTTTGCATTGCAAGGTAAGCAACTCATTCTGTCGGAGATGTCATTAGTACACCCCAAAAGGTCTCTGTCAGTTACTATATGGGTCTTGCAATCTATTTGCATTTGTCAGTTTTCTCTGGATGCCATCATTACAGACCATTTTATGTTGATCATGGGAGGTTGTCAGGAATAGATCCTGTCCAGAAATGACATCGGCCCTAGTTTGTATCTAACACTGTGTTTGTATGCCTTCAGTAACAGCAGTCTTGATTTCTTTAGGGTTTAATGAAATGTTATGAGATTCTGACAGGGCTGAGAGGAGGGCTAAAATGAGGCAAACCCAACCTTGTCTTGCATGGAGCTAGGATTGAAGTGGTCGCTCTGTGGCAGTGGAATTTGAACTGGGCCATTTTGCATGCATTTAGCTATGGGCTAGGGATGGCTGCTGTGGTTATCACCTATCATGTGATGTTCATGTAGTACAATGCCATTTGTGATCATGAAACCAATGGGATTATTTCATCACATTGTCATTTGGTCTCCTTGCGTCGGTTTTCTCTTATCTGTAAAAGGACATTCATTGTCATTTACTAAACATCTACAAAATGTTGGTGGTTTCACAAGAAACTGTGTTGCACAGAATACAAAGAATACTTTGGCCCAGGTATTTACCTCCAGTATAACATAATACAATCAAAGCTTTTATCCATGTATCACTGTGAATTGATATTTTCTATGCCCTGCCAACAACGTTTCTATATTGAATGTTACTTTAGAAAGCATTTTCCCTTTATTTTAATTTTATTGATGGTGGAAATGAATTTATCTCTCGATCTGAGAACTTCTCTTGGGCTACCCTTAAACGACAGTGATCTTCTAACGAAGAATGACATCCTTTGTATATCTCAGTGGTATTAAGTACCATTTTCATGGACTGCCAATGGATGTGAAAATGTAGTCTCACCCAGACCCTCAGTTGATCATCTTACTGCTGCAGAATAAATACCATCTGTTGACTCTGACACATTTTTTGATGGGGAATAATTCATCTGAGGCCTTTTTGCACACCGGAGAGTTG
The DNA here is from genome assembly GCF_029448725.1 of Salvelinus fontinalis. Lineage (NCBI taxonomy): Eukaryota > Metazoa > Chordata > Actinopteri > Salmoniformes > Salmonidae > Salvelinus > Salvelinus fontinalis. The sequence continues at coordinate 22,614,529 of NC_074703.1, read as the reverse complement.
TTTAGTTTTTAATAATGCAAGCCAGCTCTTAGTTAAAGCTTGGTTAAAGGGTCTTTACCAACAACCGCTCGGAAAAGGAAAAATGCCCAGAAATGGAGTGGACGACTCATCCCTTGACAAGACAAGCTACTCGGCGCAGGAAAGTGAAGGGAGGATACTCCTTTGCTCTTCATGAATCCACACATCACACACAAAGCCGTGTGTGACTCTGCTAGAAGCTAGAGGTGCCATTGTGTTGTTCTTTTTGGCCTCTGTGTGTTACTGTACCCCCCCCCAATGCATCACACAGGCCATCCAAAGCAATAGGGAGCTAGGCCACTCCATTACTGGCCTGTTAGAACATGCTATAAAGCACGACAGGGGCCTCAAGGTCCATGATTCCATCAGCCTCCTGTCACGTTCCTGACCTAATTCTGTTAGTTTGTTGTATGTGTTAGTTGGTCAGGACGTGAGTTTGGGTGGGCATTCTATGTTTTCTGTTTCTATGTTGGTTTAGGGTTGCCTGGTATGGCTCTTAATTAGAGGCAGGTGTTTGGCGTTCCTCTAATTGAGAGTCATATTTAGGTAGGTTGTTTCACAGTGTTTGTTGTGGGTGGTTGTCTCCTGTGTCAGTGTTTGTCGCACCATACGGGACTGTTCGGTTTGTTTGTTCATCGTCATTTTATGTGTAGGCTATTTTCCCTGTTCGTGCGTTCTTCGTGTTTATGTGAGTTCGTCGTCCAGGTCTGTCTACACCGTTTGTTGTTTTGTTAGTTTTAATGTAAGTTCGTGTTTTCATGTTTTCTTTAATAAATCATGTCTTCACAATCCACTGCATTTTGGTTCAATCCCTGCTCCTCCTCTTCGGATGAAGAGGAGGAGGACCACCGTTACAGAACCACCCACCAAACTCAGATCAAGCAGCGGGTTAATGGACAGCAACGACAGCGCACGAAGCAGGATTTATGGTCTTGGGAGGAGATCATGGAAGGAAAGGGACCATGGGCTAAAGTGGAGGTAAATCACCACCCATGGGAACAGCTGGAGGCAGCTCGGAGAGCGGAGGAAACCGGAGAGAGGAACCGGCGTTATGAGGGGACTCGTCTAGCACGGAAGCCCGAAAAGCCCGTGAGTACTGCCCAAAAATGTCTTGGGGGGGGATAAGAGGTAGTGGGCCAAGGGCAGGTAGGAGACCTGCGCCCACTTCCCAGGCTTACCGTGGAGAGCGGGAGTACGGGCAGACGCCGTGTTACGCAGTAGAGCGCATGGTGTCTCCTGTATGGGTGCATAGCCCAGTGCGGGTTATTCCACCTCCCCGCACTGGTAGGGCTGGATTGGGCATTGAGCCAAATGTCATGAAGCCGGCCCTACATATCTGGCCACCAGTATGTCTCCTTGGGCCGGCTTACATGGCACCAGCCTTACGCATGGTGTCCCCGGTTCGCCTACATAGACCGGTGCGGGTTATTCCACCTGCTCGCACTGGTCGGGCGACGGGGAGCATTCAACCAGGTAAGGTTGGGCAGGCTCGGTGCTCAAGGGAGCCAGTACGCCTGCACGGTCCGGTATTTCCGGCGCCACCTCCCCGCCCCAGCCTAGTACCACCAGTGCCTACACCACGCACCAGGCTTCCAGTGCGTTTTCAGAGCCCTGTTCCTCCTCCACGCACTCTCCCTATGGTGCGTGTCTCCAGCCCAGTGCCTCCAGTTCCGGCACCACGCACTAAGCCACCTGTGCGTCTCCAGAGCCCTGTACACACTGTTCCTTCTCCCCGTACTCGTCCTGAGGTGCGTGCACTCAGCCCGGTGCCACCAGTGCCGGTACCACGCACCAGGCATATAGTACGTTTTGAGAGTCCAGTGTGCCCTGTCCCTGCTCCCCGCACTAGGCTTGAAGTGCGTGTCTCCAGTCCGGTGCCTCCAGTTCCGGCACCACGCACCAGGCCTACAGTGCGTATCAGCCGGCCAGAGTCTGCCGTCTGCCCAACGGCGCCTGAAGTGTCCGTCTGCCATGAGCCTGCAAAGCCGCCCGTCTGCCATGAGCCTACAGAGCCTTCCGCCAGACAGGAGCCGCTAGAGCCTTCCGCCAGACAGGAGCCTCTAAAGCCTTCCGCCAGACAGGATCAGTCTGAGCCATCCGTCTCCTCAGCGCCATCTGAGCCATCCGTCTCCCCAGCGCCGTCTGAGCCATCCGTCTCCCCAGCGCCGTCTGAGCCATCCGTCTCCCCAGCGCCGTCTGAGCCATCCGTCTCCCCAGCGCCGTCTGAGCCATCCGTCTCCCCAGCGCCGTCTTAGCCATCCGTCTCCCCAGCGCCGTCTGAGCCATCCGTCTCCCCAGCGCCGTCTGAGCCATCCGTCAGTCCCAAGCCAGTAGAGCCGCCCGTCTGTCCAGAGCCGTCAGAGCCGTTAGTCAGTCAGGAGCCGCTAGAGCCATTCGTCAGTCAGGATCTGCCAGAGCCGCCAACCAGACAGGATCTGCCAGAGCCGCCAACCAGACAGGATCTGCCAGAGCCGCCAACCAGACAGGATCTGCCAGAGCCGCCAACCAGACAGGATCTGCCAGAGCCGCCAACCAGACAGGATCTGCCAGAGCCGCCAACCAGACAGGATCTGCCAGAGCCGTCAACCAGACAGGATCTGCCAGAGCCGCCAACCAGACAGGATCTGCCAGAGCCGCCAACCAGACAGGATCTGCCAGAGCCGCCAACCAGACAGGATCTGCCAGAGCCGTCAGTGAGCCATGAGCGTCCAGAGCCGTCAGCCAGCCATGAGCGTCCAGAGCCGTCAGCCAGTCATGAGCTGTCCCTCAGCCCAGAGCGGCTATTTATCCAGAGCTGCCCCTCAGTCCAGAGCTGTCTCTCTGTCCGGAGCTGCCTTTCAGTCCGGAGTTGCCCCTCTATCCTGAGCTACCTCTCTATCCTGAGCTATCCCTCTGTCCTGAGCTATCCCTCTGTCCTGAGCTATCCCTCTATCCCGGTGCTGCCCCTTGTGTCGATGTTACTTAAAAGATTTAGTGGGTGTAAGATGAGGGTGGTCATTGGTAGGGGGAGATGTAAGCTGGGATTGACTATGGTGGGGTGGGGACCTCGCCCTGAGCCTGAGCCACCACCGTGGTCAGATGCCCACCCAGACCCTCCCCTAGACTTTGTGCTGGTGCGCCCGGAGTTCGCACCTTATGGGGGGGGTTATGTCACGTTCCTGACCTATTTCTGTTAGTTTGTTGTATGTGTTAGTTGGTCAGGACGTGAGTTTGGGTGGGCATTCTATGTTTTCTGTTTCTATGTTGGTTTAGGGTTGCCTGGTATGGCTCTTAATTAGAGGCAGGTGTTTGGCGTTCCTCTAATTGAGAGTCATATTTAGGTAGGTTGTTTCACAGTGTTCATTGTGGGTGGTTGTCTCCTGTGTCAGTGTTTGTCGCACCATACGGGACTGTTCGGTTTGTTCATCGTCATTTTATGTGTAGGCTATTTTCCCTGTTCGTGCGTTCTTCGTGTTTATGTGAGTTCGTCGTCCAGGTCTGTCTACACCGTTTGTTGTTTTGTTAGTTTTATTGTAAGTTCGTGTTTTCGTGTTTTCTTTAATAAATCATGTCTTCACAATCCGCTGCATTTTGGTTCAATCCCTGCTCCTCCTCTTCGGATGAAGAGGAGGAGGACCACCGTTACACCTCCTTTGTAAAATATCACATACATGTCTAAGAGTTATCGATGTTTCCAGGGATAGAGCTGCTGCAATGTTGTTTCTACCAGGGCCAGGCATCCTGGGGGTTATTCTTTTCCTTTACCAGGAAGCACCGTATAGTCTACTGTCCTGTATGACTAATGCGTAAACTGCTAATCAATACTGTAAGTGAAGGATAATGTGGGGATCATTGCATCCTACTGTGTGTAATGTGTATGTGGTAAGCACTGTGTGAAGGGGGAATAATGCATCCGTTTCACACCAGAGGCTTTGCCTGCCTTTCTAAAGATGAATGTAGGTTTAAAGTGTAAGGTCCCTTCTGCTCTTTATGTCCATTCATAACTCATTGCCATTTTTTTTTTAAAGCTACTATGTTAGTAAACCAGCCATGTTCAGCTGTTGTGATCTTATAACAAAACAGCTGGACAGATGCTGTTCAAATCCGTTAAGAGACAAGCTGGCCCTGAAAGATGTGTGGTTGAATATAAATGGAACATATTGTCTAATATGATGTATAATATGTATAGCGGGTGGTTGATGGAAAGGGAAATATGGTAGATGGAGATGCTGGAATGAAAGTGAGCTATAAAATACAAGATGATGATTATCATTCCCTAGGGGCCGGCCTTGAAAATGGTTGGCTGTGTTTATCGTCTGACACGCTGATATCTATTATGGAGGACTGAGGCCTTTGAATACAAATGATCAAGCAGATGTTTTTCCAATAGATTTCCATGTGGGTGTGATGGATAGAGAAGATTTCTGTCTATAATGACCAACCAAACACTCTTTATTTTCCCCAGCCCGCCATGCCACCAGGCCACCATGCTTCTGGCTTAAAAAAAGAATATCTCCTCTTTAAATATTAACTGATAAAAATGTGGATGATGCTTCAAAGGTTTCGCCTTGCATACTTAAACAGCATTTTTTTCTCTACTGTAGGATTTAGAGGAGCACAAGAATCATTTTTCAGGAGATACATTACACCAACTTGCAGGGGATTTAGGCCGGGCAGAATCACTCACTTCACACCTGGTAAAGGCAGAGGATATTTCTGGGGTTGCTGTATTTTCTTGACAACACTTTGACAGGCAGTAGGGTGACTTTATTTATTTATTTACTCCCAGTATTTCTGTATCTGTCTATTTACTTGGCTTGTTATTTATTTACTTGCTGTGGTGATGTACAGACATGGACTTCAATGGCAACCTGGGGAGGGATGCCACTGTCAGGGTGATGGGTTCTCTCTGTCCTCCTCTCCTGCAAACTGGATTAGGGTGCCATGTATCAGCTTGGGGGGTGAGCTATGGTGCTATGGTTCTATGGTTCTTTGGGGCTATGGAGACTGTGTATCAGTCTTGTCCTGTCCCAGCGGTCAAAACAGGTTGAAATGACATCATTACAACCATTTTTATCATGCCACCATTTCAACCAGTTTGTCCCCATTTTGTGGTGTTTTACCTTACTTCATGATCCCACTGGCCATAGTGGATGGTCAGTGCAAACATACTGTGTACACTCAGGCACAGTCAAGGGAAGGCTAGCTTGGTAGATCAATTTGTGGTTCAGCCAATGTTGTGTTCTTTGTCGTAGGTTATGACATGTCAGCAAATGATAGAGGAGTTGGCAAATGTACAAACAGATTTGAGACTAGGCTAGGGGTATGCAGAATATCATAGACCCTGAAGACTGAGGTTGGGAGTGGATATTGGTCAGAGAATGGTGGGCAAGCCCATGCTGACATACCATGTTCTAATGTTACATGCTGACCACACCGGCCATACGCACGCGCAAGCGTGCACCATCGGATGCATGTGGATTTTGTCCATCCACAGCAGACGCGAAATGATCAGGTTAAAATATCAAAACCAATTATTAATCTATATGAATTTAGGGGCAGGTCGAAACACACATGAAACATTCATGGACATTTAGCTTGCTAGCTGTTCCTAGCTAGTTTGTCCTGGGAGATGAACATTGGGTTGTTACTTTATCTGGCATGCATATGGTCCTCTTTTTAGCTGGTTCTTTGTAGAATTTTCACCTGGAGTCATACAAAATCTTGTGTTTTTCTACACTGACGATTAAATCCACTGATAAAAAGGGAAACCTAGTTCGTTTTTTGTTACTCATCTTCAATGAATCTCTCCTCGTTGGTCTTTCAAGCGTCCACGCGGGCTTGCATTTTCCTGGTATCCAGTAAGGAACGGACCTTCGCACGTGCGAGCGATGTGTGTGAAATTATTGAATAGCACGTATGTCTAAAAAAACAACAAAACAAATAAAACGCTTGTGCAGGGTATGTGGCCGATGAGGTCTGCATGTTAGAATGAGTGGAGAATGCTGGCTTAGCTTGGTTTGGTATAATCCGCACAAGGATTACTTGCGCCTTTCATGCTAGATTAAAGTCTCCCAGGATACTCAGCGTGTTGTCCAAATCCTGATGAAAAATCAATGGGTCGGATACAAAATATCCCCATCGTCCTGATCGTTGTTATCGCAGTCGTCCCTGTCATCATCGTCATCATCTTCACTGAATGTGTTCCTGACTCAGATCCTAATCATAGCCTTGTCTTTTTTCAATAGATTACACATCCAGAGACCAGTGAGTGGTCTTTCTGTCTGTATAGATTATCATCTTAACTGTAACTGGGCTTACAGAGATGAATTTAGTCTAACACACAGTAGAAGTGCTGGTGTGAAATGTGGAGAAATGTGGAAAATATCTAGTCAGCAGATGAAAAGGAATATTTAGGTCACATGAAAATTGAATAGGTATCCCTGATTGTGGGTTATATAGTGAAAGAAAACCTCCCTGCAAGCAACAAGTGTACGTGCCGTACGTGCTCCCTATTTTACTGTCGCTAACGTACTAAAAACATATCAATTCTGTCAGGAGATACATTGCTACAGTTCAAGATCTACTGCAAACATTGTATCTAACTGTTTTGAAATATTTAGAGGTTTTCCCTGCCCATGGAGTATTATTGACTTTAGGGAAGGAGAAACATCATACTTCATAAAACCAGCTTTGCAGAGGACATGTGACATGCTAAAAGCAAAGATATATGCATTACTGTGTCTATTTACAACATGTAAACCATTCATATTGCATAACAGGGGTTTATCTATTCTAAGGACTAATGTAATGTATTGTAATATTAAAGAGATAGTCCTGCATTTATGTATGTATTCACATGTTAACCCAGTGAACGCAAATATATGTTTCTTTGCTTTGTGCATGCGTATATGTTTTGCATATTTTCCACAAAACACAGGCTTGTAGGCCTCTATAGGGTGGTAGCCTTATATGAGAAAGCAATTCTATCCAGTTCACATCACTGTCTTGATTTAACATCTATGCTAATGTAATATGATGTTTTTTTAGGAGCTACTACATTGTGGTGAAAATATGCATCCATGTTTACACAGGCTTTTTGTTCCTTATAATTCTGCATGTGTTGTTGTGAATCACTGGGCTTTGGAGGGTTTTAAAGCTAGTTTCTTCTTGTTCAGCACATTCTGTTTCTCTCTCTCTCCTTTTATTTTGGGAAATATCTCATTTTTGTGAGTCAGGCCTGTCACGCTCGGCTCAGGTCTAGGGCCTGGATCTATAGCAGTGAGTTGAGCTTGTCTCCTCATCCTCATCTACTCATGAAATGAACAAAGACCAGAACTGGGAGCTTTCCTGTTTCCTCTTCAACTGACACAACTGGCACAAACATTAAACAATTACCACCATGTGACGTCATCATAATGCGCCATAGTTGTTAAAGCACACAACCTTTGTCATACTAGGTGATTAGTGGAGGGATACTTGCTAGCTTGCATTGAGAGGTGAATGGGAGAATGTAGTTGAGTTCCTTGGCGGGCCTGCCCCTGCTAAAGCAAGTGCTACTGTTTCTGTGTCTCCCGGCACATCCTCATTAGAATGTTTGAGTGTGCATGGAAATGAAACCAATCTCCCTGGATACGGATGAGCTGTCAGGATCAAACATGACTTGAACAACTGCGCTGATCATGTTGGATGATGTTTGGCGTGGAAGACAGCATTTGCAGGGCTTTCTTTCTTTGTCCCCCCCCCCCCCTCCCCCTCCATGCATATGCTGTACATGTGTGTTGACAAATGAACACAAGCAACGGTGAAACTGTTCATGAAATTGAGATGAAATGACTCAAGTGAGCCAATATATACAGATGACAGCATACTGTATATTTGTCATCTATCTATTACAAGATAGCGGCTATCACAACTTGTCTTGTTGTCGTTGTTGTTGACATTGAAGGATGACACCTACATTGATTCATTGTCATGCCACTCCCATTTCTATCATGTTTTATTGGGACCAGAACATCAATCAATCAAATGTATGTATGAAGCCCTTTTAACATCAGCCGATTGTCACAAAGCGCCGTACAGAAACCCAGCCTAAAACCCCAAACGGCAAGCAATGCAATATGTGAAACCCTTGCCTCTGTGCATTTTTTGTTCAGTCATAGCAATTACATTCTTTTGAAAATGTCGTTGCTTCTGTTATTAAAGTGTGTGGTTACTGAATGATTCATCTTTTTGGCTAATGAAAAAGATAACCTGCTGTAGCGAATCAAACATTTTCTGCACTCTACTAAAACCTTAATTTGTGTAATATTTGAGGAGGAATAATCATGCCTAAGGCTAATGAAGAGAGTTTTGTACAAACAGTGTGTTCCTTATTCTGCTATATTTTGCTATTGTCCATATTTGGAGCTACTGTTTCTGAATAGGGAGCTATGGCACAACTGAATATTGGTTCTCTTTTCAAAGCTGTTGAATTGATATATGAGGTTTTGTGCAGTTCTGTGCATCCTGGCACTTTTCATCATTAGGAGCACTTGAACAAATTGTGCACATCAGTCTTTGGCATTGGATTACGTGAGGGCAAAGCAATCATTAGGCCCAATGACTTTTCTTTAGGAGTTCGCACGTTTGCCAAAATGACATACATTACCAGCTTGCAAATGCTCTTCACTTTATTTAGGCCATTTTTTGATTTTACGAGCTATAACGTAGTTATAGGAAGCCAAGACCTGCTTTACATTATGTACCTAATGCTGGATACGTATAGACATTTCTTGAAATATATGTGTTTTGGCTTTGGATATAATGGATACATGCTATACTATCATCACTGATGCACCACAGAATGTTGAATAAGTACTGCACATCCTAAGCTAATTCTGCCTATGCATTGGGAAACATAAATACGGGTGAAAACACGTTTGTTTATGAGTATGAAGGAGAGGAGGAGAGTGATACAGTCAGTCCTGCTGTCTGTAACACAATGTCCCCGGAGCTAAGCAGTAAGCACCAGGGCCATGATGAGTCATCCGGCACATGGCTCCTCTATGCATGCAGTACAAACCTCAGAGTTAGTTTCTGAATCATCTGCGTCCCAAATGGCACCCTATTCCGTACATAGTGCAATACTTCTGACGAGAGCCCATAGTGAATATATGTAGGGAATAGAGTGTGATATGGGACACAGTCTATTATTCTAGGTTACTGACAAAAGCTTTAAAACAATACAGATTATGTTACGACCATATAGGCCAAATACATCTTAGCCTATTGAAATGCAGTGCGGTGTGAGGTGAGTTATGTGTGTCATGATACACAATTCATATCGATTCCAGAACATGATCCCTTTAAGACCTATTGCTCTCTTTTAGGAATGTGTCTTAGTTTTTCAGAAAATAATCTAGCTGCAGATTATGCACACTGGCGCCGCGTGGTCTGCGAAACTCAAAGCGCATCAAAATGAATCTCAGATTGTATTTTTTGCATCTTAAATGCTTGCGCGCAACCTGTTCGTTTGTCTCGTGTATCGCTTGAGTCAGTAGCTTTGTTCCAGGGCATCAGTGTGCTACGTATATACATATAGTTCTGGTCCAGGGCGTTATGTTAACCACTGTTGTTTTGTGCAGCTAGTACACACTAGCTAGCAGTACACACTAGCTAACTAGTACAACACTTGCTAGCTAGTACACACTAGCTAGCAGTACACACTAGCTAACTAGTACAACACTTGTTAGCTAGTACACACTAGCTAGCAGTACACACTAGCTAGCTAGTACATGCTACCTAGCTAGTGCATCTAATTCTAAATGTAATTTGACCACCCGGGCTGTTGGTGGGGTTAATGCACCATCCTCTCTGGCACAATTCAACATCCTGTCTCATCTGGGATGTCTCACAGTGTCTGTGGCTTGAAAATGTATCTGCTGGAGCCAGACTCTATTGTTTTTTCCATCAGTTTTCACCACTGTAGGCTATGAATTCACAAAGCTACTTGCACAGTGCTTATATGGTGGCGCCGCAATATAGCTTACTGTGGACTTGTTTTTTATTAACACACTCATGAATGTTATGTCCATAGAATTCAAGCTTTGTATACTTGTTTTTTTCCCCCATTGTTTTTGCATTGTAGTGTTTAAATTATTCCAATTGAATTTATCATAATACATTTATTATCATCATCTCAGACTGATTCATGATTCAGCATGTACTGAATACACATAACAATGTAATGTTACACAATGTAAATGTTTGTGTGAGTCTTCCGCTTCTTCCTTGGCAGCTCAGTGTCAGCCCATGGTGTTCAAGCCTCCAACTTTTCTTTTAGAACAGTGGATGTTTGTATCATGGACATACCGAGAAAACAAGAGTGGGCCCAATCCACACGACATCCACTGTTTCATGTATCATTCATGTGCACTGAATGAAAGAAAATTAAAGACTTGGAAATGACATAACAGCAATTCTGAAGGTAGGTACTTGAAATACTGACAGTATATTCAAAGTGCTGTGTTGAAATATCAAGTAGCAAAAAGAGTGAAGCTCAGTTTCATTATCAGCTGAAATAAAATAAAGACAGGATTTGGGGGATTTGGAGAAAGCATTTCCTTCCTCCTTCTCTAAAGCAATTTCAGACCTTAGGCCGCAACCCTAGAAGAAGAAGCAAAACATAAAAAACAGATATGTTGTTGCGTTACTGTGGAAGGAAGCGGTTCATTGGCCTCCAGCCTCTGAGATTAGTTGTGCAGAACAGTAAGAGGAGTCCGCCACATCTGGGCGAGTGAGACCTCCTCAGGATCCAGTGTTGTTCAAAAAACACAGGCTGAGTCCTAAATGGCACCCTATTCCCCACAGAGTGCATTACTTTTGACCACGGCCCTTAGGGCTTTAGTCAAAAGTAGTGCGCTATATACACTCTTCTAAGTAAAGGTGCCAGGCAAAACATTTTGGGTTGCCACACCGGTGGAACCTTTCCAGTTGAAAAAGGTTCCTTGAGGAAACCCTCTGAAAAGAGTCTTCGAAGAACTCCTGTGTAAAGGTTTCGAACCGGAACCTTGTTGTGATGGGAGGGATTCAATTTTGAACCTTTTTAATAACATATTGTAGAGGTGACAGCCTATCAGATTGGAGGCATGGCTTATTGGAGGCGTGGCTTTCTGATCGTTATTTTTGGTCACCCTTTAACGTAAATGTCATTGCTGTTTGTCATGTTTAGTTGTACATTGCAAATTAAAAATGTTTCTTGAACATTTATGGATATTACCTATTCTAATATAGTATTAATAATATTAACATTGCTGATTACATACAGTAGTAAAGTGATAACTAGTGATGATGGAATTAAGCTACCTGAAGCTTTGAGTATTTCCAGCCAATTGTGTCTATAAAATAGGTTAATTATGCTAGGCATTGATCAACACACAGTGTACACTAGTGGTACTTCTGGTCGAAGCTTCGGACGTCACTGATAATAGCATCTGTACTGCTATTTTGACACAGAGCTCCGGTATCAAACGTAACATCACTTGTGGTCCTGTGTGGCTCAGTTGGTAGAGCATGGAACTTGCAACGCCAGGGTTCTGGGTTCGATTCCCATGGGGGATCAGTACTAATAAATTATGAAAATGTGGTCACTCACTGCTGAAAGTTGCTTTGGATAAGAGCGTCTGCTTCAATGTAACGGTAACTCTTCCAACTTTGGGATTTGGATAAGCTCTTCAGGAATTCATACACCTCGGTTAGCGTCATTAAAGCTACAAAACTGTCAGTGCTCAACCTTAACATGTGATGACAGGAACGACATTTACTCTAACGGGATGCCAAAAAAAAGATCAAGCTTTGCCTCCACTGCAGGGTTTCAACAGGAACCCATTGAACCATTTGATTTTATGAGGATCTCTTTTAGTCCTCATTTGGACTAATCTTCCAAGAGTCCATCTTCCAAGAACCATTCAAGTTTCCTCCAAGAACCACTCAACTAACCGAAGGTGCAAATATGAACCATTGACTAGCAATGGTTCCTTGATGAATTCCAGGGGTTCCTTGAGGATCTCCAGGGTTCCTCGAGTCATCACTAGTTCTAAGAGTGTAGGGAATAGGGTGCCATTTGGGATGCACACACACTTGCTCAAAGGCCGTCCTCACCGCTCTCAGTCCTCGCCTCACGAACTCAGCCATCCATGGCTGAAACCAAAGGAGGACTGCTGTGGCCCTGGCTCTGCATGCATGCAGCATCTCTTGGGTCAAGAGCAACCGATGGCTAAATTAGATCAGTGATTCTGGTTCACTCTAATTACTTGAATGAATGGCGGGTCATATCATCACAAATCACATCATTCAGCTTTTTTTCTACTTCTGTGAAACTTAAAGTGGCATCAACAGTTGTTTAAACAATAACAAAGCGAACTCTCCAACCCGGTAAAAAGCTGAGGGACGTGGCTGGAGAAATGAACCCACCACTCTTACTCTCAAATTCATTTACAGAGCTATGGATGCAAGGACTGACCATCCATGATATCATCATGATAGGTTTAACCATGTTTTAAGTCTATATAGTGTTTGTTTCAATTTACTTTGTTTACAAACCTTAGAGTAAAATAAGCTTACATTTTGCTTGCTAAAAGCTTGTATGACAGTTGAACTAAGTTCATGAGGCATTTATAAGTTATATTCTTCAAGAATCAATGGGTACATATCAATCATTTATACGTTATATTCTTCAAGAATCAATGGGTACATATCATTCATTTATAAGTCAACTGCAGATTGCCTCTTTAAAGGCCTAGTACACTAGAGTTTTGGATGTGTTTGCGGCCTTTAAGATCATAGGGCCAGGAGTATTTCCTGACCATGTGACCTGATTGAGAAAAATGCTGTATAATTTGGGCTTGGAGTTTTTCCTGGTCAGGTTATAGTACATGGTGAGGAAAAACTCCTGGTCCCTGCTTATCTCAGTCATTTCAATGTTAAGCCATGGAGTGACAGCTGTCCTCTGCCTCCTGAGGTGGCGTAGTCCTGTGCAACATATGTTAAAGGTCATGAACAGTCAAAACCATCTTTTTCATGAAATTAGATGATATTTGGATGAAACCAGATCAAAGTATGATGACCAAAGTATGGAAAATGACTGTTGATGCTACATTGATAAAGTTTGATCATAAAGTTACTGGTCCCCTCCCCCATGTCAAACACTTTGATTCATTATTAAGGAAATAGAGTGGCCTTATCCTAACTCTCATTTTAATACACCAATGGAAACATGGTATTCTCTCACCGAATTTAAATAAGTACCTGGTCTCTTACAGTGTAAAAAGTAATTGCCTAACTCATTAAAGCAATTGATTAGTGGTTACTCAAACATCTCCAACTGCCTGTAGAACTCAAATCATATAAGTGGCACTCACTCAGATATCAATCAGACGTTCTTATTACTTAATGTTTTTGAGTATTCTCAACAAATATTAGGTTATTGAGTAAATCTAACTTCTTTTATCTGAGTTCTGCTAATCTAAAATTGAGTTTTTACAAGTTAGGATTATTTAATATTTTAAAGTCAATCTTACATGTATTAAATAAGTAGTTCTTACTTGATTTTATTATGTTTGACGTCTTCACTTAAAAGAATAAAGTAGTAGTCAGACACATTGACATTGGAGTAAAAAACACCTGATTTATTTGTGTTGTGCTGATATAGAATTATTACGTTTTTGCAAGTTATTAATACTTAAAGATGCACTATGCCAAAATTGCTCTGCCATTTCCTGGTTGCTAAAATTATAATAGTTTGCCTAATTTCAGTTTATGTGACAAAACAAGCAAGTATAGTGTAGAGAATCATTGTACCATCTAAACCGCTGTGAAATATCTTCTCTACGGTATAACCAAAAATATAGTGTTTTCAGCTGTTTCAGCTGGTGTACAAAACCGAAAGTAAAAGATGCAAAAATGAACCTTGAAAACGGGAAGATTAGAAAAAGTGCACATAGAACAGATCTACCGCTTCTTAGACTTGCACTCAATGAGAATCTATAGATGAGATCTATAACTCACATTCCTGTGAATTTCGCCCAAAAAGTAACATAATGCAGCTTTAATAGTGCCAGGTGAATCTGTTTTTAGAGGACTGTGGGTGGTTCACCATTTTTAGACTTTATAACACTTTTACACGATGGTATATGCATGTTTGAAGAAAGAAAAGTATATTTCTAAAATAGAATTACGCAGTTTGTTGTGCTATGAGGCGTAATTGATCACGATGAATGGATATCAAAACCGTCAAGTATATTGACATTCAATAATGAGACAGGCCATTTCCACCATCAAACAGTTGACGTGGGAATTGATAACTGGCTCAAAGGATGTGTGTGGAGGTGAAGGAAGCATGGAGAGGTCAGCGATAGCAAGCAATGCAGTGGATGGCGGTGCAGCAAGAGTGTGGTGAACGGCTAGGTGTGGTTATGGACAGCAAGGAAGAAGAAGAAGAAGAAGAGCCGAGTGTTGTGGGTTGAGGAAGAATGGCGCCAGACATGATAAAGAGGAATCGGAGTGAAATTTTTCGAGAAAGTGGACCCTTGCCCTTTGGAGGATACATTTGTGGTTTCTGGTGGTTGGTGGGTGAGAAAGGGAGCAGTTGAATCAGCGAAGGTAACTTGAAGTGGACATGGGGTATTTGTTTGTGTTTCTGCTGACCAGAGGGAGCAGGTGCTTGCTTTGCTCTTAGGAAGAGAGCACCATTGAAAAGCAGTGATTTCTGGGGTAGTGTGGAGGTGGAACAATTGAAGTTGAAAATTCCTGGTGTTTGTGACGCCCGCCGTTTGTTGCGACGAAGACCTGGCGGGGAGTGTGATGAAACAGAGGAGTCGCTGTCAGTCCTTTTGAGTTTTGAGTCTTTACCCGGCAAAGTCATGCCTGGATATATCAGGTATCCTGTTCGAGCTTTGGTACAGAATCCACTGCGCTGTTTCAGGTGCAATCTGGCCCACATACCATCATGACTACCTAATCATCCCCAGCTTTCAATTAGCTTATTCACCCCCCTTACTCTCCCCTGTAACTATTCCCCAGGTCATTGCTGTAAATGATGTGTTCTCAGTCAACTTACCTGGTAAAATAAATAATAACAAATATATATAGAAAACTGAGGATTGTGTAGTTTTGGTGGATAAAGTTGTGTGTGTCAACTGTAGAGGTGCTCATGTTTCTGGGGATCGGAAGAGTCCGGTGCGGTGTCCTATGCTGAGGCAGTGAAGAAAGTAGAGGAAGATGGGTCAATGGTGTGTAGTAGATGTGTGCAAGCACAGAGGGATAGGGCAATGAGTGATTCATGCTTCAGTAAGGTTGGCTTTTTAGCGTTCATAGCAATGGTTATCAGCTGAACCGCAGAAATGGACCGTAAATCACAGAGAATAGATGTTGTGGTGGCAGATGCAGAGAAGTATTTGGGTAAACGAGATTTGACTTCAGAAGAGTTCCAGGGTGTGTTGAGTGGTGGTGTCCCGTCCTCCCAGACCATTGGCATGGTGCAGGAGCAGATAGGGTCAAAGTAATGGAATGGGGTAGTGGGTTTTTAATGAGTATACGTGGCAGCTGCAGAGAAGTACCTGGGTGTACGAGATTTTACTGCAGAAGAGTTAATGGTGTGGTGATTTTAATTTTCATGAAATAGTGGTAGAAAGGTGTAGGGTTAGTTAGTGGGGCCATTTTATCATTTTAGGAACAGGAATAATTAAGGGAATTTAATGTAGGCAGGCCGTGACTGGCCTCACACTTCAGTACGGAAGAAGACGAAGTAGAGGAAGGTCATCTGCGCCACTCTTAATGACAGAGGCTAATGCAGTATCCTGTAACGATTACACCTCACTGGAATGAGTACTGTGCTCAACAATGCTTGCTAAGGTGGGTTCAAATGACAAGTCGTCAAATACATAAAAACAATGGTAAACATTAAGACATGACAACTGAACATTACTAATCAGAACTACTTACACTTGACACAAATGTGTAATGAAGATGAATCATTTAATCATTGATATGTTTCCTACAAACAAATATTCACGTTCAAGTATCATTATAATTCAGAATCCATAATGCAATTTAGTGTGAAAAATTTCATAAAACACAAAACAGTTTAGAACAAATATAACCCATATGGGTGATGTCACTTTATTACTTTAAGTATTGACATACTTTGAGTTGGTTTACTCGAATGGTAATAGGCAGCGAGTTTCCACCCAAACAATTGAGTTCGCAGAACTAATTAACTTTTGCAGTGTACTGATATGATTACCTGCTGAAGTGGCGCTTCGTCTGAAATCCCCCAATGTTAAGGTGACCGGATAGTACATCAATCAATCAATCAAGTTTATTTTATATAGCCCTTCGTACATCAGCTAATATCTCGAAGTGCTGCACAGAAACCCAGCCTAAAACCCCAAACAGCTAGTAATGCAGGTGTAGAAGCACGGTGGCTAGGAAAAACTCCCTAGAAAGGCCAAAACCTAGGAAGAAACCTAGAGAGGAACCAGGCTATGAGGGGTGGCCAGTCCTCTTCTGGCTGTGCCGGGTGGAGATTATAACAGAACTATGCCAAGATGTTCAAAAATGTTCATAAGTGACAAGCATGGTCAAATAATAATCATGAATAATTTTCAGTGGCTTTTCATAGCCGATCATTAAGAGTTGAAAAACAACAGGTCTGGGACAGGTGGCGGTTCCATAACCGCAGGCAGAACAGTTGAAACTGGAATAGCAGCAAGGCCAGGCGGACTGGGGACAGCAAGGAGTCACCACGCCCGGTAGTCCCGACGTATGTTCCTAGGGCTCAGGTCCTCCGAGAGAAAGAAAGAGAGAAGGAGAAAATTAGAGAGAGCCAAGATTTTAAAAATGTTCATAAATGACAAGCATGGTCAAATAATAATCAGGAATAAATCTCAGTTGGCTTTCATAGCCGATCATTAAGAGTTGAAAACAGCAGGTCTGGGACAGGTAGGGGTTCCGTAACCGCAGGCAGAACAGTTGAAACTGGAATAGCAGCAAGGCCAGGCGGACTGGGGACAGCAAGGAGTCATCATGTCCGGTAGTCCTGACGTATGGTCCTAGGGCTCAGGTTCTCAGAGAGAGAGAAAGAAAGAGAGAACGAGAGAATTAGAGAGAGCATACTTAAATTCACACAGGACACTGGATAAGACAGGAGAAGTACTCCAGGTATAACCAACTGACCCTAGCCCCCCGACACAAACTACTACAGCATAAATACTGGAGGCTGAGACAGGAGCGGTCAGGAGACACTGTGGCCCCATCCGAAGAAACCCCCGGACAGGGCCAAACAGGAAGGATATAACCCCACCCACTTTGCCAAAGCACAGCCCCCGCACCACTAGAGGGATATCTTCAACCACCAACTTACAATCCTGAGACAAGGCCGAGTATAGCCAACAAAGATCTCCACCACAGCACAAACCAAGGGGGGGAGGGGGGGGGGGGCGCCAACCCAGACAGGAAGATCACGTCAGTAACTCAACCCACTCAAGTGACGCACCCCTCCTAGGGACGGCATGAAAGAGCACCAGTAAGCCAGTGACTTAGCCCCTGTAATAGGGTTAGAGGCAGAGAATCCCAGTGGAGAGAGGGGAACCGGCCAGGCAGAGACAGCAAGGGCGGTTCGTTGCTCCAGAGCCTTTCCGTTCACCTTCACACTCCTGGGCCAGACTACACTCAATCATATGACCTACTGAAGAGATAAGTCTTCAGTAAAGACTTAAAGGTTGAGACCGAGTCTGCGTCTCTCACATGGGTAGGCAGACTGTTCACATGGATATTCTGAACCAAATGTAATATATAGGTCTCTGTCTGCACATGTCTCCCAGTCCTCCATTGAAAAGTTGTATATCCTTCTGCATATACATATCTCGATATAGGTCTGCTCTATTACATTTCTGAGAGCCCTTAGAGAACGCCCTTGCTTGCGTCTATGAGATAATTACTTAAAGGGAGGAAGAAAGGAGGCTGTTTTTAAGTATTCCAACAAGGTCTATGTCTCTGAATGTGTCCAGTCTCCCAGATAGTCCAATCTCTGACTGAAGTAAATCTGACATTCCATAACCTTAGGTAACCAGCCGCAAAACCACAGACAATAACCTTACATAATCATAGCTGCATTTTCCCAAAGAAAAATACCCCCTCCTGCTCATTAGAAAAAACTCGTACATTTACTGGACGTACAAAGAGAAATGTCAGCTTAGGTTACGGCTCCTCCGTGTCAAGCCTGGCTGTCGAAGCAACAGAGAGGAGAACGAGTGAGGAATACGAGGCGTGTGGAATGGACGGATGGCAATACAGGAGAACTAAACGACATAAGGGGGAAATCGGTTGAAATAAATGTGTTTCTCCTCAAATCCGGAGGGATATATTTTTGGTGGCTGCTTTCCCACAGAGAAGCGTCGCTCCGTTTTATTGTTTGACATTATGCAGAGTGGTATTTCAATGCCAAGGCTGATTAATATAACACACATTGGTTGTAACAATAGGGTTTCAAAATGAAACTGTCAAATAGAGGCAATGTTGTCTATCGGCAGAGACTTGGGCTTTTCTGACTGGTCTCATCTGGTTCTCTCCACTCTGTATTGTGAGGAGGGTTTTGATGGTGAAGGAGGGCGGTCTGTCTGTCTGTGTGTCTGTGTCTCCAAGGTCTATTCTCTTTGCCTTGGCCTTAGTTTCCCTCGGCTGTTGTTCTGTTGCTGTAGTTTAAGGAGCCGCCGAGGAGCAGGCTGGCTATGTGAATGTTTCATCTGCCCTCTTCAGAATTCAGATGTTGGGGGTTGTAGCAAACAGAGCAGTTTCTTTCTTTGTTTTCACTGCTATTCCTATGTAACATGATATTCTACTGCAAGTCTCTGTGTTTGTGTTTTGGGGGGAAGACAATTCATGCATTAATCTATTATCATTTCAGGGCTATTGTAGCTAATGTAGAGGGATTTTTGAGGCTGTATCTAGCACAGGTAGTGGCTGAGGGGAGAACGGCTCATAATAATGGCCGGAACGGAGCAAACGGAATGGCATCAAACACCTGGAAACCATGTCTTTGACGTATTTGATACCATTCCACTCCAGTCATTACCACGAGCCCGTCCTCCCCAATTAAGGTGCCACCAACCTCCTGTGATATCGAGACTAATTTAAGGACCTGGCTAGTGGCATGTCCATCCATCCTCCATCGAGCTCCAGTATCCT